>NC_140173.1:83214600-83428613 GCF_963971535.1 Notolepis coatsorum
TGGTCTACTTGTTGTGTCGACTCTCCTGTATAAATACTTTGTTAGCTCGCCATTCTGCAGACATCTGGGCTATAGGGCCCCATGCTGTAACCTATAGGTCTCTCTGTGTAACATGTCATTCTGTCAGTAAACTCTATCAAAGATCTGTCAAATGATGAGATATTATCACTAGGAGTTATTTATACGACAGCCTGTTTGTCTGAGAGAAAACACCCACACAAACACAAACACAATCTCGTTAGTTGGGAGAAACTTAAAGGGGACATGTACTATAAATGTCATTTTTCAGTCTCTAGCATTGTATTATAGTTATAGGAGTTAGTATCAATGTGTTTTAGTCTCTAAATACCATATTGGCGGATTGCTCTGATTCAGCTCAGATAATTTCCTGCTCCAGTAAATTAGTCCATCCTGATTTGAAGGCCTGAGTCACGTCATTCAGGCTCTGGGTAGAAGACAGTGATGTGATTGGCTCTGTGGTTGTAGCTAATGCCCGTCCACTTCCTCATACTGCGAGGCAGATTGAAACCCGACACCTCTGCATACTCTGGAGGGAGAGAGAGAGAGAGAGAGATAGAGAGGGAGAGAGAGAGGGAGAGAGAGGGAGAGACAGAGAGAGAGAGAGAGAGAGGGAGACAGAGAGAGAGAGGGAGGGACCACACGGGAGAGGGGAGGAAGGGAGCCCCCCCCCCCCCCCACACAAGCTGCCGCAGGGAGAGAAAAAATGAAAGGAAGAGACGGCCTGTCTTTTTTCTCTCTCTCTCTCTCTCTCTCTCTCTCTCTCTCTCTCTCTCTCGCACCCCCCCCTCTCTTTCTCTCTCTCTCTCTCTCTCTCTCTCTCTCTCTCTCTCTCTCTCTCTCTCTCTCTCTCTCTCTCTCTATCTCTCTCTGTCTACCAGTCGCAGACTGTGTGGACTGACTGTCACTCAAAGTGCTTATGGGCGGAGCCAGGCCATAACAGCCTGAAATCTTGGAGCTGAAAAATGATGGTTTTGAGTACTTGATTAGAAATTTAAAACAATGAATTTTTTTGAAAAAAAAACGTACAGATGTCTTCAATAGACTAACAGGAATTGTGTAAAGTTGCCCAAATAGTTCTAGGAATAGCAGTACATGTACCCTTTAAACAGAATTTTAATGACCAAGCTTTCTTATATGTTCTCCTATATTGTGATATCAGGCAATACTTCTGGTAACCCAGATGTCGAACTGGCATTGGACTATTCCATAGACAAGAAATTTTTCCCTGTTAACCCTTTCGCTACCACACTACCAAAGGGTTAACCCTTTCACTGCGACAATACAGAAGGTTACCCTTTCATTTCCACACGACAAAGGGTTGTCGAGCACTGTAAATGCAAGAGGACTGTCGTATTCTGGTGTGGATGGTTAAGTCTGTGTAAAACAAATTCAAAGATTTGTTTCTAAATAAACTGAGAACTAACTGTTCAAACTGTTGAACTAACATGAGTCACAGTGTGTTTATCAGTGTAATGTTGAACTAACGTGATTCAGAGTGTTTATCAGTGTAATGTTGAACTAACGTGATTCAGAGTGTTTATCAGTGTAATGTTGAACTAACTTGACTCAGTGTGTTTATCAGTGTAATGTTGAACTAACTTGACTCAGTGTGTTTATCAGTGTAATGTTGAACTAACTTGACTCAGTGTGTTTATCAGTGTAATGTTGAACTAACTTGACTCAGTGTGTTTATCAGTGTAATGTTGAACTAACTTGACTCAGTGTGTTTATCAGTGTAATGTTGAACTAACGTGACTCAGTGTGTTTATCAGTGTAATGTTGAACTAACTTGACTCAGTGTGTTTATCAGTGTAATGTTGAACTAACATGAGTCATAGTGTGTTTATCAGTGTAATGTTGAACTAACGTGACTCAGTGTGTTTATCAGTGTAATGTTGAACTAACATGACTCAGTGTGTTTATCAGTGTAATGTTGAACTAACGTGACTCAGTGTGTTTATCAGTGTAATGTTGAACTAACGTGACTCAGTGTGTTTATCAGTGTAATGTTGAACTAACATGACTCAGTGTGTTTATCAGTGTAATGTTGAACTAACGTGACTCAGTGTGTTTATCAGTGTAATGTTGAACTAACGTGACTCAGTGTGTTTATCAGTGTAATGTTGAACTAACATGAGTCATAGTGTGTTTATCAGTGTAATGTTGAACTAACGTGACTCAGTGTGTTTATCAGTGTAATGTTGAACTAACATGAGTCAGTGTGTTTATCAGTGTAATGTTGAACTAACTTGACTCAGTGTGTTTATCAGTGTAATGTTGAACTAACGTGACTCAGTGTGTTTATCAGTGTAATGTTGAACTAACATGAGTCAGTGTGTTTATCAGTGTAATGTTGAACTAACTTGACTCAGTGTGTTTATCAGTGTAATGTTGAACTAACGTGATTCAGTGTGTTTATCAGTGTAATGTTGAACTAACTTGACTCAGAGTGTTTATCAGTGTAATGTTGAACTAACTTGACTCAGTGTGTTTATCAGTGTAATGTTGAACTAACATGAGTCATAGTGTGTTTATCAGTGTAATGTTGAACTAACTTGACTCAGTGTGTTTATCAGTGTAATGTTGAACTAACGTGATTCAGTGTGTTTATCAGTGTAATGTTGAACTAACTTGACTCAGTGTGTTTATCAGTGTAATGTTGAACTAACGTGATTCAGTGTGTTTATCAGTGTAATGTTGAACTAACTTGACTCAGTGTGTTTATCAGTGTAATGTTGAACTAACGTGACTCAGTGTGTTTATCAGTGTAATGTTGAACTAACATGAGTCATAGTGTGTTTATCAGTGTAATGTTGAACTAACTTGACTCAGAGTGTTTATCAGTGTAATGTTGAACTAACGTGACTCAGTGTGTTTATCAGTGTAATGTTGAACTAACATGAGTCATAGTGTGTTTATCAGTGTAATGTTGAACTAACTTGACTCAGTGTGTTTATCAGTGTAATGTTGAACTAACGTGACTCAGTGTGTTTATCAGTGTAATGTTGAACTAACTTGACTCAGTGTGATTATCAGTGTAATGTTGAACTAACGTGACTCAGTGTGTTTATCAGTGTAATGTTGAACTAACATGAGTCATAGTGTGTTTATCAGTGTAATGTTGAACTAACTTGACTCAGTGTGTTTATCAGTGTAATGTTGAACTAACGTGATTCAGTGTGTTTATCAGTGTAATGTTGAACTAACTTGACTCAGTGTGTTTATCAGTGTAATGTTGAACTAACGTGACTCAGTGTGTTTATCAGTGTAATGTTGAACTAACGTGACTCAGTGTGTTTATCAGTGTAATGTTGAACTAACGTGACTCAGAGTGTTTATCAGTGTAATGTTGAACTAACATGAGTCAGTGTGTTTATCAGTGTAATGTTGAACTAACGTGACTCAGTGTGTTTATCAGTGTAATGTTGAACTAACATGAGTCACAGTGTGTTTATCAGTGTAATGTTGAACTAACGTGACTCAGTGTGTTTATCAGTGTAATGTTGAACTAACTTGACTCAGTGTGTTTATCAGTGTAATGTTGAACTAACGTGACTCAGTGTGTTTATCAGTGTAATGTTGAACTAACGTGACTCAGTGTGTTTATCAGTGTAATGTTGAACTAACGTGACTCAGAGTGTTTATCAGTGTAATGTTGAACTAACATGAGTCAGTGTGTTTATCAGTGTAATGTTGAACTAACGTGACTCAGTGTGTTTATCAGTGTAATGTTGAACTAACATGAGTCACAGTGTGTTTATCAGTGTAATGTTGAACTAACGTGACTCAGTGTGTTTATCAGTGTAATGTTGAACTAACTTGACTCAGTGTGTTTATCAGTGTAATGTTGAACTAACGTGATTCAGTGTGTTTATCAGTGTAATGTTGAACTAACATGAGTCACAGTGTGTTTATCAGTGTAATGTTGAACTAACATGAGTCATAGTGTGTTTATCAGTGTAATGTTGAACTAACTTGACTCAGTGTGTTTATCAGTGTAATGTTGAACTAACATGACTCAGTGTGTTTATCAGTGTAATGTTGAACTAACGTGACTCAGTGTGTTTATCAGTGTAATGTTGAACTAACTTGACTCAGTGTGTTTATCAGTGTAATGTTGAACTAACGTGACTCAGTGTGTTTATCAGTGTAATGTTGAACTAACGTGACTCAGTGTGTTTATCAGTGTAATGTTGAACTAACTTGACTCAGTGTGTTTATCAGTGTAATGTTGAACTAACTTGACTCAGTGTGTTTATCAGTGTAATGTTGAACTAACGTGATTCAGTGTGTTTATCAGTGTAATGTTGAACTAACTTGACTCAGTGTGTTTATCAGTGTAATGTTGAACTAACGTGATTCAGTGTGTTTATCAGTGTAATGTTGAACTAACTTGACTCAGTGTGTTTATCAGTGTAATGTTGAACTAACTTGACTCAGTGTGTTTATCAGTGTAATGTTGAACTAACGTGATTCAGTGTGTTTATCAGTGTAATGTTGAACTAACTTGACTCAGTGTGTTTATCAGTGTAATGTTGAACTAACGTGATTCAGAGTGTTTATCAGTGTAATGTTGAACTAACGTGACTCAGTGTGTTTATCAGTGTAATGTTGAACTAACATGAGTCATAGTGTGTTTATCAGTGTAATGTTGAACTAACTTGACTCAGTGTGTTTATCAGTGTAATGTTGAACTAACGTGATTCAGTGTGTTTATCAGTGTAATGTTGAACTAACGTGACTCAGTGTGTTTATCAGTGTAATGTTGAACTAACTTGACTCAGTGTGTTTATCAGTGTAATGTTGAACTAACATGAGTCACAGTGTGTTTATCAGTGTAATGTTGAACTAACGTGACTCAGTGTGTTTATCAGTGTAATGTTGAACTAACGTGACTCAGTGTGTTTATCAGTGTAATGTTGAACTAACATGAGTCATAGTGTGTTTATCAGTGTAATGTTGAACTAACGTGACTCAGTGTGTTTATCAGTGTAATGTTGAACTAACGTGACTCAGTGTGTTTATCAGTGTAATGTTGAACTAACATGACTCAGTGTGTTTATCAGTGTAATGTTGAACTAACGTGACTCAGTGTGTTTATCAGTGTAATGTTGAACTAACGTGACTCAGTGTGTTTATCAGTGTAATGTTGAACTAACATGAGTCATAGTGTGTTTATCAGTGTAATGTTGAACTAACGTGACTCAGTGTGTTTATCAGTGTAATGTTGAACTAACATGAGTCAGTGTGTTTATCAGTGTAATGTTGAACTAACTTGACTCAGTGTGTTTATCAGTGTAATGTTGAACTAACGTGACTCAGTGTGTTTATCAGTGTAATGTTGAACTAACATGAGTCAGTGTGTTTATCAGTGTAATGTTGAACTAACTTGACTCAGTGTGTTTATCAGTGTAATGTTGAACTAACGTGATTCAGTGTGTTTATCAGTGTAATGTTGAACTAACTTGACTCAGAGTGTTTATCAGTGTAATGTTGAACTAACTTGACTCAGTGTGTTTATCAGTGTAATGTTGAACTAACATGAGTCATAGTGTGTTTATCAGTGTAATGTTGAACTAACTTGACTCAGTGTGTTTATCAGTGTAATGTTGAACTAACGTGATTCAGTGTGTTTATCAGTGTAATGTTGAACTAACTTGACTCAGTGTGTTTATCAGTGTAATGTTGAACTAACGTGATTCAGTGTGTTTATCAGTGTAATGTTGAACTAACTTGACTCAGTGTGTTTATCAGTGTAATGTTGAACTAACGTGACTCAGTGTGTTTATCAGTGTAATGTTGAACTAACATGAGTTATAGTGTGTTTATCAGTGTAATGTTGAACTAACTTGACTCAGAGTGTTTATCAGTGTAATGTTGAACTAACGTGACTCAGTGTGTTTATCAGTGTAATGTTGAACTAACATGAGTCATAGTGTGTTTATCAGTGTAATGTTGAACTAACTTGACTCAGTGTGTTTATCAGTGTAATGTTGAACTAACGTGACTCAGTGTGTTTATCAGTGTAATGTTGAACTAACTTGACTCAGTGTGATTATCAGTGTAATGTTGAACTAACGTGACTCAGTGTGTTTATCAGTGTAATGTTGAACTAACATGAGTCATAGTGTGTTTATCAGTGTAATGTTGAACTAACTTGACTCAGTGTGTTTATCAGTGTAATGTTGAACTAACGTGATTCAGTGTGTTTATCAGTGTAATGTTGAACTAACTTGACTCAGTGTGTTTATCAGTGTAATGTTGAACTAACGTGACTCAGTGTGTTTATCAGTGTAATGTTGAACTAACGTGACTCAGTGTGTTTATCAGTGTAATGTTGAACTAACGTGACTCAGAGTGTTTATCAGTGTAATGTTGAACTAACATGAGTCAGTGTGTTTATCAGTGTAATGTTGAACTAACGTGACTCAGTGTGTTTATCAGTGTAATGTTGAACTAACATGAGTCACAGTGTGTTTATCAGTGTAATGTTGAACTAACGTGACTCAGTGTGTTTATCAGTGTAATGTTGAACTAACTTGACTCAGTGTGTTTATCAGTGTAATGTTGAACTAACGTGACTCAGTGTGTTTATCAGTGTAATGTTGAACTAACGTGACTCAGTGTGTTTATCAGTGTAATGTTGAACTAACGTGACTCAGAGTGTTTATCAGTGTAATGTTGAACTAACATGAGTCAGTGTGTTTATCAGTGTAATGTTGAACTAACGTGACTCAGTGTGTTTATCAGTGTAATGTTGAACTAACATGAGTCACAGTGTGTTTATCAGTGTAATGTTGAACTAACGTGACTCAGTGTGTTTATCAGTGTAATGTTGAACTAACTTGACTCAGTGTGTTTATCAGTGTAATGTTGAACTAACGTGATTCAGTGTGTTTATCAGTGTAATGTTGAACTAACATGAGTCACAGTGTGTTTATCAGTGTAATGTTGAACTAACATGAGTCATAGTGTGTTTATCAGTGTAATGTTGAACTAACTTGACTCAGTGTGTTTATCAGTGTAATGTTGAACTAACATGACTCAGTGTGTTTATCAGTGTAATGTTGAACTAACGTGACTCAGTGTGTTTATCAGTGTAATGTTGAACTAACTTGACTCAGTGTGTTTATCAGTGTAATGTTGAACTAACATGACTCAGTGTGTTTATCAGTGTAATGTTGAACTAACGTGACTCAGTGTGTTTATCAGTGTAATGTTGAACTAACTTGACTCAGTGTGTTTATCAGTGTAATGTTGAACTAACTTGACTCAGTGTGTTTATCAGTGTAATGTTGAACTAACGTGATTCAGTGTGTTTATCAGTGTAATGTTGAACTAACTTGACTCAGTGTGTTTATCAGTGTAATGTTGAACTAACGTGATTCAGTGTGTTTATCAGTGTAATGTTGAACTAACTTGACTCAGTGTGTTTATCAGTGTAATGTTGAACTAACTTGACTCAGTGTGTTTATCAGTGTAATGTTGAACTAACGTGATTCAGTGTGTTTATCAGTGTAATGTTGAACTAACTTGACTCAGTGTGTTTATCAGTGTAATGTTGAACTAACGTGATTCAGAGTGTTTATCAGTGTAATGTTGAACTAACGTGACTCAGTGTGTTTATCAGTGTAATGTTGAACTAACATGAGTCATAGTGTGTTTATCAGTGTAATGTTGAACTAACTTGACTCAGTGTGTTTATCAGTGTAATGTTGAACTAACGTGATTCAGTGTGTTTATCAGTGTAATGTTGAACTAACGTGACTCAGTGTGTTTATCAGTGTAATGTTGAACTAACTTGACTCAGTGTGTTTATCAGTGTAATGTTGAACTAACATGAGTCACAGTGTGTTTATCAGTGTAATGTTGAACTAACGTGACTCAGTGTGTTTATCAGTGTAATGTTGAACTAACGTGACTCAGTGTGTTTATCAGTGTAATGTTGAACTAACATGAGTCATAGTGTGTTTATCAGTGTAATGTTGAACTAACGTGACTCAGTGTGTTTATCAGTGTAATGTTGAACTAACATGAGTCAGTGTGTTTATCAGTGTAATGTTGAACTAACGTGACTCAGTGTGTTTATCAGTGTAATGTTGAACTAACATAACGCTGCTGTCGGGACAAAACCTCATAACTCCAAAAACCCAACTTTTCAGCAGATGAAAAAAACTAACACAGATTTGAGGGTGAATAGAGTTAGGAGGTTTAGACAGATGATCGGTTTAATGCTTTCCCATTGTTTAAACTTTGTAAAACCCACACACACATATGGAGGATGATCTACGGAGTTGATTTATATAATAAAAAAAAAATTCAAAAAATGGAGTTATGAGGTTTTGTCCCGACAGCAGCGATAAGTCATAGTGTGTTTATCAGTGCAAGCTAGGTGATGATGATGAATAGTTTTATTTTCTGTCTTTGTTTACAGATAAATCAAAAACACATGTGTGGACTTTCAAAAGGAAAAGAAAAAAATCACAAATGTACATATTCAAAGTAAGCTCACACACAAAATCCAAACTCAATGACCGAAAAAAGGAATAGGCACATGCTTATTTTTGCCTATCCTTTACAATTCTTAAAAACTAAATATACTTTAATATAAGAAAGAACATTTTAAAATATGCTGCAAGATATAATTTTTTTCTTTTTTTTTAAGAGAAAAAAGAATAGAGAAAATAAATGTTTGATGTTTTACTCAAAACTGTACTCCTGAATTATTTTATCCTTCAGGGCCTTTTTAAATCTCCCCTGAGAGGTACACAACTTCAACCCGTCACTAAGGCCCCGTTTAGACGAGCGTTTTGTGAACAGAAACCGCAAAAGTCATCTTGCGGTTTCACTTTTAATTTTACGTTTAGACGAGCGTTTTGGAGTGGAATTCTCCGTGCAGACGACGCTGTAACGACGGAGACCCGCTGTCACACGATTGGCGCATATGCCACATGACGTGCTGTGAAGACCCGCCCTACTCTGCCTCTGATTCGCAGACTGTGGATGGGGAATGTGATTGCACCAAAGCAGAGTCACTCACAGACAGTGGGTCCACTCACGGGTCTCACGCCGCGGGACAGATTCTTGTGTATTTAACCCTTTCACTGCCACACGACAGCCGGTTGTGTGATAGTAAAGGGGTAACCTTCTGTCGTGTGGCAGTGAAAGGGTTAAAAGTACTGCCAATGTAGCCTTCAGGTGATCTCCGTTGATATAAGTCAGACATACTTGCTTTGTTTACGTCTCGGCTACTGGCGCATACCTGCTACCTGTGACGTAAGCAGTACGCGCGACCAGAGCCGCGACAACCCTTTCGTCATCGTTTTAACAGATTTATACGTTTTGATAGTTTAGACGAGATCGCAAAGCTTTTGCGTTTCTAGGAATTCCACCCTGGAAGGTAGTCTCACTTTTTTGCGGTTTCACCCCGTAAAAACGCTGTTTCCGTATAAACGAAAGGCACATCAGCAAAAATATTTTTGCGGATTCACCTGCTAGCGTTTCCGTCTAAACGGGGCCTAAGACTATTCCACAATTTAACTCCCAAAATTGAAACACATCTAGCTTTTACATTAGTTCTTACCTTTTTATATGTTTTAAGAATACACAACCCTCTTAAATTATACTTTCCTTCTCTTGGTTGAAAAAATGATCTCCAAGGTTTTTATGTAAACCATATCTACAAATTTTAATGTGCAGGACTTTATGAATAATGGATTTGTCGATTTAAGATAACTAGCTTTATTTATTATTCTAATAGCTCTTTTCTGTAGTTTAATAATAGGATCTATATTTGTTTTATAAACAGGTATGAGAGGTACTGTTTAGAGCAGGTGTGAGGATGGAATTAATCAAGATATTTGTAGCCAGGTCAGCTGTGTAATTACGGCTCTAGACTTCCATTGCAATTAATTTATTCAAAGACCACCGTTTGAAAAAATCTGTTTTAAGCATTTGAACTCTTTCAGGTAAAATTGGTATGGTTCTAGAAACTTATGTAGATGGTTTCAACTTGACAACAAAAACTAATAGTAACCAGCGTTATACTATCCCTATCCCTTTATCCATTCTAACAATGAAACACTTTCTCCACATGTACACACCTATTTACCTCCGCCTGGCCACACCCACATCCGCTCCTATATAAGCGGGGTCGTGGCCAACTCCTTCCCTACTTTCACCACCGGAAGTGTCTGTATACACCACTTTAAAGTTTAGTGCCAAAGTAGTTAGTTAGTAAGGAAAAGAAGAGAAAAGGAGCTGCGTTTACATTGTATCTTTGTTTTCTCTCTCACTATTTTTCAAGAAAATAAAGCGATAATGTCTTCACCACCGGAGAGTCTAGAAGATGATGATCATTCTGACCTCCACCGGCGCTTCTCATTGGGGCGCGCGTCGCTGAGCAATCCCCGCCGGTGTTGTCTCCGGCTCTGCATCTGGATACTATGCCTCGGGAGGCGGTCGGCTGTGTGAGAGCTGACGGTCTCCCTGGGCGGGTGATGTTTTTGCGACGCGAGCCTCGGGTGTGTCAGTTGTGAGGGGACAACTGTGCAGCTTGCCTAAGGTCGGCTCCAGGCTAGAATCCCTTTGTTGCCCCTCATAGCGGCGTGGAGGGGGTTCTAGTTTGATGCCCCACGATAACACAGTGCTCCTCCTCAGTGAAGTCGTAGCTTTGTTTTCCTGGGGCCGTAATTCCGAGTCTGCGGTTCAATTCCCCGGGTCTCTGGAAAACGGATACCCTCTACCACCGCGCTGGCCCCGTTTTTTAAAGCCGAAAACACCCGGTATGAGGGATGCAAGCTCGGTGTTTCATTATGAGAATATCTGAGCTCGAGTCGGCTGCAGCCCGCGTACAACGGGTGTAACTGAGGGGTACAATTCCCTGACTGTATTGATAAGTATGGTATCATTAAACCACTACCGCTTTATGTACTTTAACTACTGGCCATACAGTACACGATATCTAAATATGATGAACACTTTCCCACAATGAAATCGGGTCCACACAAAGGTAATAATCAAATATTTAATATATAGCAAAAGGTACATATAATAGTTACTATTACATTTATGATTTAAGATAAGATAAGATAAGATAAGATATTCCTTTATTGATCCCCTTGGGATTTGAATGCACTTGTAAGGCAAATGAGTACTCGTAGGCAAATCAACACTGAATGTCCAATCTCTGGTTACGCAGGAAGCAAGTATACAACCTGGCTCTTAGGGAATTAGATCTATGGTACTCTTAATGATATAGCAGGATATTCTGGAAGGGGTCCTCCCGGTTGTAGGCCGGTAGGGGGGGTAGGAGAGCCGTCGGTAGTAGACCGTCTGGTCAACGATATCTAGGGAGACTTCAAGTACAGAAGACAGTGCAGTAGACTCTTGATCCGCAGATGAATACACCTTGGTTCTCTCGTAGGCTGTAGCTCCACAGTGAAGAAGAAGCTAGGCGACCTCAGTCTCTGAGCGCCGACTCAACTTGACTCCTCTCGGGGGTAAATCCAACACTCACAGGCGTCGGCGATTATCCGCTCCACAAATCACAGTACCAAAGCAAATATATTCCAGCCGCATAGGGCTCAGCAGTCGTCGGGTAGGTAATCCAGTGTACATGTCCCTCGGTCCTCGTCTAGATCTCCTCGGAAGAAAGCGCCATGTGTGGTCGGCCCCAGCCTGGATAAGACTCTAGATAACACGAGGAAGCGTTGGAGATGCTGGTCACTTTAGAACTCTAACCGCGCGATGCACCATACACGATAGACTATTATTACTTAATAGAAATACGTCGCACTCGACGGTACAGTGCCAAACTCTGACAATTCAGCTATTAATTCGCACGAGGTCTCGATGCTATTCTAAGGCCAAACAGGCCATACTACACCGCACGCGGTATCGTGGGTGAGGCTTCACGTTCTGTTACTTAGTTGGGTAGAAGGGTAAAGGACTAAGGGTCTTCTACATTTACTTGCGCCATATTTATATGCACGGTGAACAAATAGTGCCACTCTCCTTTCGGTAGCCGTATTCCTGCGCAGAGCCGGGGCTAGTAGAGACATGTCTCGTCGGTACCATTGAACTTGGCTCCAAGGGGCTTGTCCCCTGGCGCCAGGTCCTTGTCCAATAAGAGAATGAACTATTATGGGCTATAGTAGGCTAAAGGGATATTCCGTGTATATGTACAAGGAATATACAAGGGATATCAAACGATATACAAATACTATTCAATGTATATCCATAAATAAATATATATATTCGGTTTAATCTGATCCTTCGTAACAGCCGCCCCCTAATTACTCCCACCTAATTAGCTAAGCAGAGACAGATTAACCGCACTGTCCACTACTCAATGTCCGCTGTGAGGGTCAGTCAGTTCACAAAGTCATGGGGTCATGGTCGTCATCGATAGTATCAGGGAGCCTCGGCAGTTCTATTAGCCTCGCCACGGGTCGGGTGTAGGTCCGCCCTTGGACGAGCACTTCAGCTGCTCGGACCTTTCCATCGGCACCGGTGATCACTTTGCTTACGCGGCCAGCCGGCCACATAGCTCGGGGTAGTGACTGGTCGATAATCATGACGACTGTTCCTTCTGTCAAATTGTCTCTCTCTTTCACCCACTTCTGGCGGGTCTGTAGAGACGGCAGGTAGTGGAGTAGGAAGCTGTTCCAAAACTTGTCAGCCAGTACTTGACTGTACCTCCACATTCTTCGGCCGTTCGCTTCTTCAGGCCTGTACATTGTCTGTGGTAGCGTGGGGTCCAGCCGCCCAATCAAGAGTGTGTTGGGGGTGACTGGGTCGACATCTGCTACATCACTTGAGACGTAACCGAGGGGCTTTGAGTTCAATACTCCCTCGATCTCCGTGAGGACTGTCATTAAGACTTCTTCCGCCACGGTCTGGGCCCCAAGCACGGCGTACAGGGCTGTCTTTATGGAACGTACTTCTCGTTCCCAAGTTCCACCGAAGTGAGGTGCGTTCGGGGGATTAAACTGGAAGTCAATCTGGGATGGAGCGAGGTGGGTCTTAAGTTCTGGGCCCATAGCTTGGAAGCTCTCTCTCAGCTCTCTTTCTCCGCCTTTGAAGTTTGTCCCGTGATCAGACAACAATGTAGACGGTTTTCCTTTCCGTGATGTGAATCTTCGGAAGGCCATAAGGAATGAGTCTGTGCTCATGGCTGGGAGGAGTTCGATATGTATCGCTCTGGTGGTCATGCATTTGAATACAATACCCCACCGCTTCTCGGTTCCTCTTCCTTTCTTTATATACAGCGGGCCGAAACAGTCCATACCGGTGGAGTGAAAAGGCTTGTCGCCGAGTCGGAGGCGACAGGGAGGTAGGTCAGCCATCCGGGGTATACTGGGCTGGGCTCGCCACTTACGACAGTCTAGACAGGTTCGCTGGAAGCGCCTCACTGCTTCTCTCCCTTGCAGTATCCAATAACGACGTCTGATCTCCGCGAAGACTCTCTCTGCCCCTGCGTGGTGCACATCCTCGTCGTATTTCTTTATGATCAGCTCTGTGACCTTGTGTCGGCTGTTCAAGACTATCGGGTACTTGACGTCATCCGGTAAGTCTGGGGCTCTCCGCAGACGACCACCCACTCTGATGAGATTATGGGCGTCGTTCTCGGGGGCTAGGTGGAGCAGTCTGCTGTCTGATGGGACGGGCTTTGCTCCCTGTAGACAGGCTAGCTCATCGGGGAACGAGTCTCTCTGGGCTCGTTGTAGTAGAAGAAGTTCTGCTTCTTCGTAGTCAGCTGCTGAAATGTCAGTCGTGGGCTGAACCTCTGGGTGGTGCCACAGAAATGTCTTTAGCTGCGCACTCTGTAGGGTGAGGCAATCGTCTAGATCGGGGTCTGTGGGGACGAGTGTGTGTGTCAACCCACAGAACATAGATTTCTTGTTCTCTGCCTCCTCTTTACTCGCCTCCCGTGGGGTGGGTGTAGGCCACTCTTCTTCGGGGAGCTTGAGAAACTCTGGTCCGTCACTGTAGAGGTTGTGACGGGTGAGGTCATCCAGGGACATTCCCCGGGTGATGACGTCAGCTGGGTTGTGTTTGGTGTCCACATACCTCCAGCTCGCTACTTCTGTTAACTCTTGAATCTCGGTGACTCTGACTCCCACGAAGACCTTGTATCTGCACGAATCAGACCGGATCCATGTGAGTACGGTCGTGGAGTCTGACCACAAGATTGTTCTTTGCACCGGGATGGTGAGTTCACGTTGGATTAACGTGGCGAGCTGCGCTCCTGCTAGGGCTGCGCAGAGCTCTAGACGCGGGATAGATTGTTGCTTTCGTGGGGCTATTCTTGAGCGAGCCAGGATGAAAGCAGTATGTATTTCTCCTCCCTCCTCTCGGGCATGCAAGTAGGCCACCGAACCGTAGGCTACTTCGGAGGCGTCGCTGAATACGTGCAGGTCGATCTTGCATGTCTCTGGCCTCACTGTGGGTGGGAAGTAGCTGCGGCGTATATTAACACCTGGGAGTGAGCGGAGTTCCGTCTCCCACTCTCTCCATGTGGATGCAAGGTGTTCGGGTATGGGATCGTCCCAGCCCTGGTCCTTGTCCCATAGCGCTCTTACAATCATCTTTGCCCTGGTGGTGTAAGGTAGAATACATCCCAACGGGTCATATTGTCTAGCGAGTGTTCTGTATACACTCCGTCTGGTGGTCGGTATTGCCGTCGACCTTCCCTGCTCCTTGGTCAGGGGTTTGTGTCTATAATGGAGCGAGTCTGTTTTGAAGCGCCAGACTAGTCCTAGTGTCATTTCTTGGGCTTCTCCTGGGATGGTCGCCATCCAGGTGTCGCTGCTCGCTGCCTTGTCCTCGGGGGAGAGGCTGCGCAATACTTGCGGGTCGCTGCTGGCCCACTGCCTGAGATCAAAGCCGCCTTTGATCAGGGAGGCGCGGAGCTTGAGTAGGAGAGCCTCGGCTTCTTCTGGCGTCGAGACGCTTTGTAAACAGTTGTCCACGTAGAAACTATTTGTCACACTTTGTCGGACCTCTTCATCTGCTGCTGGGTCCTCTGCGACGTGTTTTTGTAGTGCAAACGTAGCACAGCATGGGCTGCATGTGGTTCCGAAAGGGAGGACTTCCCATTGATAGATGGCTGGGTGCTCATCTCCGATCCTCTCTCTCCATAGGAACCGCAGCAGGGGCTTGTCCTCCTCCACTAGTCTCACCTGCAGGAACATCCCTTTGATGTCGCCGCTGATAGCCACCTTGTCCTGGCGGAAGCGTAGTAGCACGCCTAGTAGAGAGGGGCCGAGTGTTGGGCCGGCCAGGAGCTCTTTATTCAGATTTTGTGATCCGATCTGGTAGCTGCAGTTAAACACAATACGATCCTTGCCGTTGTGGTGGACCTTGTGGTGCGGCACGTACCATGATTCGGTCGTCTGATCGGCCTCTTTAATGTCAATTTTCTTTATGTGTCCCGCTGTGATTAGCTTGTTAATCTCAGCGCGGTACACAGCTTCTTGAGCGGGGTCTTTGGCTAGGCGCCGCTCTGTGTTCAATAGATACCGCTCCGTCGCCTCTTTTGTGGCGTGAAAGGTGGGCATTCCCTCTCGCCTCAGGAGTGGAGTTGCGTATCTCATCACTCCGTTGACTGTGACTCTCTTTGTCCCTTGCTCGAGGAGGGTTATGGCGTAAATATCTTCCTTAGAACGAATGTCTTTCTTTTCGTTCTTAAAGGGCATTGTCTCTAGTGTCCATAGCCTCTCGACATGCTGCAGGAGTGTGGTGTCTTCTTCTGTCGCTCCGGAGTGGAGGCAGCCAGTGGCTGCTGTTCGGTTAAGAGACTTGGCGAGGGGGCCTTGTAATGTCCATCCTAGGCGGGTCTCGACTGCTGCAGGACAACCTCTGGGTCCTGTATGGACCCGGTCTATCGGGACTATGAGGTCTGCATGGTCGGAGCCTATCAGCAGGGTCGGGGTGGCACCGTCTATGAGCGGGATAGGGAGTTGACGCAGGTGCACATATTTATCCATCAGCTTGGCGATGGGGTAGGTGTACTGCGATAGTCCTATTTCTTGGCTGGTGAAAGCATTAGTAATCCTATACCGTCTCTCGGGCTGCCCGCTTGCTGCGATAGTGAAGGAATCTCTTCTTATTGTCCGAATCGTCATCTGGTTCTCGCTCCCCCGCAGCCCCAGCTGGGCCGCAGCGGACGCGAGGAGAAGGGTCTTCTCTGACCCGTCATCAAGGACGGCGTAAGTGTCCATGACCTTATCTTGGTAACTCAGTGTTACGCGGACCACCTTTAAGAGCACCTGGGCGCCGCTGCTGCTAGCGGGGTCAATGTACATAACACTTGCCTTTGTGCTGCTGGATGGTGCAGGCTTTCTTCTGTTACTGTCGTGTAGGACATCTAGGTGGGCTCCGTCACACCGACTACACCTCTTCTTGAGGCGGCACTCGGCTGCCATGTGACTGCGCGCACATCGGTAACAGCGCCTGTTGGACTTTATTCAGTGACTCACTTCTTCAGCGGTCATCTTCTTGAACAGGTCACATTGTGACAACCAGTGTTCCTTCTCGCAGTACGGGCACACCATCTTCCACTTTTCTTTCATCGAGGGGGTACTGTGGTTCTTGCTGCTCGGTACTGATTCTGATTGGTGCATGACAGTCACCGATCTTCGGCCATCGTTTGCTCTCCTAGGTCCCTCTCTGGAGCTTGGTGTGCTCCGCACGAACGTATCCAGCCGTAGGCTGCTGACTTCTCTCGCCAGGAAGTCGGCTAGGTCTAGGAGGGATGGCTCGGGACCGTTAGGATCACGGTGGTCTCTTTGCCGCCTGAAGCGCTCCTGTCGGGCGGGCGGCAGCTTCTCTAAAATCCTCTCGACGTTCGAGTTTGCGCATAGTTCGTGCATACCCTTTTCTCGTTGCGCCCTCAGCATCCCTACCAGGGATTGTACTTTGATAGACAGGTCGTCTAGTGAGCGATTGTCTGTTGCTGGGGGTAGGCGGTCAATATGCCTTATCTCTTGTATTACGTAATCCCATATACGTCCATATCTTTGGTCTAGTGCTGCTAGAGCCGCTGTGTATGGGGTAGTAGAGGTGGTATAGGCCAGCGCTATGTTGTGCGCTCTGGGCACTTTCAGGTGCTTCAATAGGATAGCATACTTGTGGCGTTCATCAGCTACATCCACCATCATTGTCTCTAAGCACATCCGTAGCTCCGTGTACTGTGCTCGGTTCTCATGGGTGAAGTCTGGAAACGTCGGTGTGCCAATGTATGACGCCGTGGATGGCTGGCACATCGGTGAGCGTTGGAAGAGAGGCCTCCTGGGCGAGTCTCCTCTTACGCCTCTCGGTGGGCTGGTACCGGCAGGGTACCATGGCCCGCTGGTCCAGGTACTATTCCTCGGGACTGGTCGTGCGTCATGCTCACCCGTGAATAGAGTCGGGGGTCTGTAGCGCAGAGCCGCGGGGGTATAGCCTGGGCTGTACTGGACCTCCTGGTCCTGTGGAGTAATGTGCTGCTGTCGGGCTTGACTCTCCTCTTCTCCCTCTTCTTCCTCTGCCAGGTCTTCTAGATCCTGTAGTCGTCTATTTAGCCTCTCTGCGGTGTCCGCCGTTCCTTCCTTGTAGCTGGGTCTCACTTGGACCGGTCAGGGAAGGAGTTCGGAGGGGGGTGTAGGCTCTCTCTGGTGGTCGGGCTCAGGGTCGCTTAATCGGTTAGGGGAGGGTGCCCTTGACCCGTGTCTTGACGAGGCCCTGGAACCCCTTGTGGAGGGAGGGGGTGTTGCCCTGGTGATCAGCTGCTCCATTAGCTGCGCTTGTAGTCTGTCGCGCTCGGCTTGTAGTCTGTCGCGCTCGGCTTCGCGCTTGGTGAGATCTGCTTCTCTTTGGGCACCGGCAGCGGCACGCTGGGTGTCGGCCCGGTCTCTTGCCAAATTCTCTTCCGTCTGAAGGCGTCTCATCTCCAGACGTATGCGCTCTTCGCTCCGCTGCTGCGCTTGGAGGCGTTCTCTTTCAATGGTAGAATGTTCGCGCTCGCTAAGCGTCTGTGCTTGGAGTCGATCACGCTCCGTAGCGGCTGCTAGGCTGGCGAGGAACGCCTGTGCCAGCATCCTCTCCGCCTCGCTGGGGGAAGACGCTGGTTGAGGTGAGCCGCTCCTGGCAGTACCCGTTGGGGATGCGTTCCCCTGCGGGGAGTCCTGGAGTTCTATCTCCTCGGCGCTCTCCTCATCTTGTTCCGTGCAGAGTTCCATCTCTGGAGGGTTGTCTTCCTCCCGGAGCTCTTGGGGGACTACTTCTTCGGTCTTGGCGGGGGGTAAAGTTGTGTCAGTTCCCTCCTGGTCCCCACCGTGAGCTTGGTCAGTTACATTAGAACCCACTAGGGCCTCTGTGGTCGGGGTATCCTGGTTGATAGGGTCGGACATAATTTTACTTTCTACTTTTACCGCGTTTACCGTTTGTAGAAGGCTAGGTAGTATACTGGCAGCGTAATCCTCTAAGTACTGAGGTGGCTGTCGTCTACGCTGCGGGCGTTCTACTTTAGGAGGACCGTTTCGTGGAGTGTTCATCATAGGCCATTTCAATATTAATACCACTATATTAATATTACACTAATTACCATCCGGCTCGAAGGACCAATTGTAACTGAGGGGTACAATTCCCTGACTGTATTGATAAGTATGGTATCATTAAACCACTACCGCTTTATGTACTTTAACTACTGGCCATACAGTACACGATATCTAAATATGATGAACACTTTCCCACAATGAAATCGGGTCCACACAAAGGTAATAATCAAATATTTAATATATAGCAAAAGGTACATATAATAGTTACTATTACATTTATGATTTTAATGCACTTGTAAGGCAAATGAGTACTCGTAGGCAAATCAACACTGAATGTCCAATCTCTGGTTACGCAGGAAGCAAGTATACAACCTGGCTCTTAGGGAATTAGATCTATGGTACTCTTAATGATATAGCAGGATATTCTGGAAGGGGTCCTCCCGGTTGTAGGCCGGTAGGGGGGGTAGGAGAGCCGTCGGTAGTAGACCGTCTGGTCAACGATATCTAGGGAGACTTCAAGTACAGAAGACAGTGCAGTAGACTCTTGATCCGCAGATGAATACACCTTGGTTCTCTTGTAGGCTGTAGCTCCACAGTGAAGAAGAAGCTAGGCGACCTCAGTCTCTGAGCGCCGACTCAACTTGACTCCTCTCGGGGGTAAATCCAACACTCACAGGCGTCGGCGATTATCCGCTCCACAAATCACAGTACCAAAGCAAATATATTCCAGCCGCATAGGGCTCAGCAGTCGTCGGGTAGGTAATCCAGTGTACATGTCCCTCGGTCCTCGTCTAGATCTCCTCGGAAGAAAGCGCCATGTGTGGTCGGCCCCAGCCTGGATAAGACTCTAGATAACACGAGGAAGCGTTGGAGATGCTGGTCACTTTAGAACTCTAACCGCGCGATGCACCATACACGATAGACTATTATTACTTAATAGAAATACGTCGCACTCGACGGTACAGTGCCAAACTCTGACAATTCAGCTATTAATTCGCACGAGGTCTCGATGCTATTCTAAGGCCAAACAGGCCATACTACACCGCACGCGGTATCGTGGGTGAGGCTTCACGTTCTGTTACTTAGTTGGGTAGAAGGGTAAAGGACTAAGGGTCTTCTACATTTACTTGCGCCATATTTATATGCACGGTGAACAAATAGTGCCACTCTCCTTTCGGTAGCCGTATTCCTGCGCAGAGCCGGGGCTAGTAGAGACATGTCTCGTCGGTACCATTGAACTTGGCTCCAAGGGGCTTGTCCCCTGGCGCCAGGTCCTTGTCCAATAAGAGAATGAACTATTATGGGCTATAGTAGGCTAAAGGGATATTCCGTGTATATGTACAAGGAATATACAAGGGATATCAAACGATATACAAATACTATTCAATGTATATCCATAAATAAATATATATATTCGGTTTAATCTGATCCTTCGTAACAACGGGGCTTGCTGCCGATGCCGCTGTGTCTGGTAAACACCGTTCTGTGAGAGGGACGTGTGTTGCCTTTTTCCCTTTTTTCTTTCGGATAAGAAGAGGAAAAGACAGCGGCTGTCAGAAGTGTTGGCCTGTATCGCTATTTCTCACGTTATACAGCTTCAGTAGTAGCCGCTTAGCTTGCTACTGCGTCAGCTAGTGGCTATCGATAGCCGGTAGAAGCTAACTGTTAGCCAGTTAGCTGTTAGGCTAAGTCGTTAGCTGGCGGCTACGCTCGGCTAGAAACGTTAGCTTGATGCTAACTATCAGTTAGCCTGGAGTTAGCTGTTAGCTTATGCTACAACCATTGGCGCTAGCCGTGAGGAGGTAGCGGGCCCTGGCACTCTGACTACGGCGTCATCTCTGGCAGAAGATGTCGTCGGGCCTGCGCCATGACCGGCCGCAGGAGGGGGGCGTCACGCCGGAGCGAGGCTCCAGCCGTCGCCGCTTCTGGCCCCGCCAGCGAGAGGCCTCGTCAACGTGGTAGACCAACCTGTGTTTGTGGCCATTTCGTCCTGCGTACGAGGTGCAGGTAAGGTGTCCGTAGGACATTGCCCCACTCTTCCTTCCTCCCCCTCCCGAATGTTTTTGGTTAATAACGATGTCTTTGTTTAACAAAACATATGTTACTTCACTGCACTTGGAGATACGACGTGTGCTGTGTGAAAATTGTCTTGGTCGCTTTTTTGTATAGCTTAGGCTAGCATTGGCCAAGGCTTATGTCTTTCTCTCTACCTAAAAACAGCGTTATTTTTTACGTGAGTAAAAATGAACTGGGGTTTTTTGTTGTATGATGAGAAGTTGTGTGTGTGTTCATGTAACGTTTAGACAACATGGCTGAGTCCACAACTGGCTGGGTGTTAACCTACAGCGCTGTACATAGTGGCATGTGATCAAGGGCTTGAGTCCCTCTCTTAGCTTGTTATTTTCTTTGCTTAAGGGTAATGGTAAAAATAACGAGTGGCAAGTTTTCACACATAAGCAGAGCCGTGGATAAAACCTGTTTTCAAACGAGGTTATCGGCTGTGGCTGGCGTGCATGATGTAAAGCTTTTACTCTACAGGTGAGTATGTGCTTCATCTGCCGCGCCATGCACCTGGTGTCACGGCCCTGTTTTTCTTTTGGCGTCGTATCAGGGGTGAGGTGGTGAGGGGGTGGGTGAAATTATTCACCGGTTTGCCCCCCACCCCCCCCCAAATATGATTTTGTTTACAAAACGTGTGTTGATTCACTATATTTTTGGGGATACGGTGTAAACCCTCAGCTACTGCTGGGGTTGTGCTCTTGCTTAGGGAGTAGGGCAGTTTTCTCTGAAAATTGTTTGGTCGCTATTATGTATGACTTAGCAAGGCCTGT
Organism: Notolepis coatsorum; assembly: GCF_963971535.1. Lineage (NCBI taxonomy): Eukaryota > Metazoa > Chordata > Actinopteri > Aulopiformes > Paralepididae > Notolepis > Notolepis coatsorum. The sequence goes on from NC_140173.1 coordinate 83,235,995, forward strand.
AGCTAACACTTGGTCGAGGACTTATTGTTAGGGTTTGAAACCGACCTCAAACGCACGGCACAGACAGGTAGTTCAGAGTTAGCCAAATACTAGGGCGTATTTATTTTCAGAGTCAAAAAGGAACAAGTAACAATCTTGAAACAAAGGGAGACTGCCTTCAGCAGAGTTATCTGCTGCTCTGCAGATCCTCTTGGTGTTCGAGGTGGGGAAACGGTGTTGACACCGAAGCGGCTCTGCAGATACTCCCAGCTTCAACTCGAGGTGGAAAAGAGAGAGAGAGAGATCAATAACAGTCCACATCACACAGAGGCAGTGCGGTCTCCTCCTCCCTTAGCTGAGTCCAGAACAAACAAAACGATATCTTCAGTGTTCACCACAACACACAATTTAGCTGAGGGTCAGTGCAAAACAAAAACGATAATCTTCAGTGTCTCTTCTAAACACACACCCCAGCTGAGTCCAGTGCAAGCAAAATGATAATCTTCAGTGTCTCCTTTAACACACAAAACAGAATAGTCCAAAAAGGGGTTTGGTTCAAACTCACCAAAGCGCACGAGTAAAGCGGGTAAACGAGGCGCAGCTCAAAACGGGGGGACAAGGTCTTCACCAGCGGCAATCCACAGATGTCCTGGAGGGAGAGTAGACGAGGCACAGCAACGGGGAACAACAGGCAGAAACAGAAGTATTCAAAGCAGTAATACTCAAAACGACCCGACATCGAATGACAGAAGGTCCGAGTATATGAAGCCTCTGGAGCGCTGATTAGAACACACATCAGGTGCGTGATGGTAATTGATACTTGACCTAGAAGTGTGCGTTAGGCAACGGACCAATCATCACAGTACCTTAAGAAGCGTGTGGCGGGGAATGAACCAATCCTCACACTTATGTCTTCTCTCGTCATAAAAGACGGCGTTCCTCTTGCAGTAGTGAGAGTGAACTTTTGCCTTTTTTATTGTGTAAAGAGGGTTGTGTGTATCGTGTTTTTACGTTTAAGATAAATGTGGCATTGAGTCCACAACTGTGTTAGCCTACAGAAGTTTACATGTATAGCTCTTGTACCAAGGCCCGGTTCTGATGGTTGTAGGGGGCCTCAGCGGGTACATCTGTCGAGCTTTTCGCTCTTCTCAGCTCCTGTGTTCCAATAGAGCAGAGCGTAAAGCTATACGATCTATAACGTAAGGTTATCCTATAACCCTAGTTATATGAGTATAGCGAGCGCTCTGCTCTGACTCACTGAGGACCCCATGGTCTTTGCCTTCGGTGGTGAAAGACTTGGGAAGGAGCTGATTGTGTGGCCACGACCCCGCTTATATAGGAGCGGATGTGGGTGTGGCCAGGCGGAGGTAAATAGGTGTGTACATGTGGAGAAAGTGTTTCATTGTTAGAATGGATAAAGGCATATTCCAATAGAGCAGAGCCCTCGCTATACTCATATAACTAGGGTTATAGGATAACCTTACGTTCTAGAACGGACTACATTTAAGATAAGATAAGATAGGATAATCCTTTATTGATCCCTTTGGGGAAATTCGGGCATCATGGCAGCATGGGGGAGGGGTGGGGGGGTACAGGTATGGACAGGGTAATAGAATATGAGAAAAATAAACAAGTGTAAACAATATAATTAACTCTGAATATAAAAATATTAGAAAAATGCAGAAAGGTGCAGATGAGGGTTTGTATGCCCTATTGCTATAATATACGTTACAATAAATATAGGCCATACATAATATTTTAATCTGAATATATATATATATATATATATATATATATATATATATATATATATATATATATATATATATATTAAAAAAGAAATCAGAATATATATACTAGATATTATATTATAATTTGATTCCCTGTCAAGTTGTTGATATTAGCAAACGCTGCAACAGGAAACTGCTTCCTAACGACATCTAGATGGTCACGAGTAGAGACCGTTTCAACGAGACGTGAACATTCTGAGTGGACTCACATCCGTGTCCTCTTGCACTGCTTGCTAATATCGATAGCCGCCAGGGAAATGTACTCGGGTCTGTGGTGGAACCCGATCCATCAGTTGTGCTTGTGGACAGATCTTCATGATCAATACAGGTTTATTAGTAAGACACTAGGATCAAAGTACACACGGGTCAAATGAGCTCGGCTGAGAGGAGTGTGTTCTCTGAAAGAGGTCAAGGGACCGCAGCTCTCTTGTGGTCTGAGGAGGGTGGGGGTTCTCCTAGGTGTGAGAGGTTGTGACACTGTCTTAGAACAAACAGATGGGATTCTTCCACAGGTCCAAGCCAGTAGCCGCTATCACACTTAGGGAACGTACAGAGCTCCAAGCGCTGTCTGCTGTCGCCTGTGAGATCATATGCCTATAGCAAGAGTTTGAAATAGGGATGTTCGATATTGGCTTGTTTACCGATATCCGACATACCGATATTGTCCAACTCTTAATTTCCGATGCCGATATCAACCGATACTGATATATGCAGGGTTTCAGGTAACTAACATTACATAATTGTCTTGTCGTGGAATTAACACAACATTATGCATACTTTTGACAATAAAAGTATGCATTGATGTGTTAATTTCACTGGATGCATTCAATCGTTTTTTTTTTTTTTTTTTTTTTTTACTATTTAACATTTATAGGCATAATACACTTAGACAATACTTACAATGACATCCATAACATAACAATATACAAATATGGGTCCCTTGAATATGGCGTCGATCAGCCGCCCATACCCCCATAAGAGGGCCCCCCCCCCTAGAAATAGGGCTCCCCACATCCCAGGTCCGTCCCACGCGGGGCCGAGCACTCTGCGGCACGGGTCCCTTGAATTAAATTGGGCCAGGCTCAGTAGAGGGGCGAGGGGAGTTACTCCCCCCCACCGACCCTGCAACACACAGGACCCCACTGGGCAAAGCTCAGCTGCTCTGACCCCCATTCATCCCCCCCACTGAACTCAGCCTGCCCACCTCTGTACCTCCCATGTCACTGACATCACTATATACGTTTATGAAAAAATAACACTGTAAGAAAAAAAACTAAAGACAATTGGCACTTCCCAGGTTTTTACCCCGGTTGGCGGGCTGGAGGGATAAGGCTCTCCTGGAGAGGCCCCTCCTATAACGACGGAGATACCCCAGTGGGGGTTCTCCAATGTCCCTATTATTGTCCAACATTTTATTAGAGTTCTTATCTTTCATATGATAGTACAGTTCCAGAACCCCCGGTCAGGTCTCCGAATGTGTTGCCCCATGTTCCCTGTCCTCTTAGCTGTGTGTCATGTGTGTTAGTGTCTACAGTACGTGTTATTTATATTATATGTCCGGAATCAAGACCCAATTCCCCCAACTAATGTGTTTACCCTGTCTGTATTCCCAGTGCTCTGTGTGTTATCTGCAGTGTGTCTCGAGTCATAACATCCATTCACTATCAAATAATATGTATATGTGGTATTGAATCTTGGTCAGTGTGTGTGACCTCAGTGCTCGAGTCCTGTTTGGTGTGTGAGATCTCGTTATTTGAATCCTGGCTGGTCTGGTTGATCTCGGCGCTCGGCTCCCGGTTGGTGTGTGTGGCCTCAATGCTCGCATCCTGGCCGGCCTGGGCGATCTTTGTGCCCGCATCTCGGATGATCCGGTTGACCTCGGTGCCCGAGTCCTGGTTGGTCCGGTTGTATCCGGCGTCTCTTTGTCCCTCTTTTGGGGGGTCATTTGTTTTTATTTCTTTTGAATTAGCCTCCATGCTCCTCTGAATACTCTGTATTGCATCGAGTCCAGTCTGCGTGTTGGTTTGCATGTTAGCATCGTTAGCATTCTGTATTGCTTCTAGCCTGATCTGAATACTTGCTGCATTTTCATCGTGTTAGCTTCCATGTTAGCTTGTAGCTCCGTCTCCAGCCAGACCTCGCTGTGGTCTAACGTTGTGTTAGCTTGTTTTACCTGCTGCGTCATCCCCTCCTGTTGTACATTCCCCTTCGTTGTATTTTCTTTGTCTGGGGTCATTCTCCTCTCACTTCTCCTCGAGTTTTGTGCACCTTCCTTTTCTCTCCCTTATTTATTGTAATTTTCCTTGTATACTATTGCTACTGTACTTTTTATTTTATTTTATTTACTTGTATACATGTACATAACTTTGTTTTTGTTACAGCCTCTTCCCCCTCTCTCTCTCCCCTCTCTCACTCTCTCCCCATCTATCCCCCCTCTCTCTATACCCTTTACTCCCCTCCTCTCTCTCTACCCTGTACTCCCCCCTCCCTCACTCTCTCCCCCTCTCTCACTCTCTCCCCATCTCTCTCTCTCCCCTCTCTCTCTACCCTGTACTCCCCCCTCTCTCTACCCTGTACTCCCCTCCTCTCTCTCCCCCTCTCTCTCCCTCCCCACCTCTCTCTCTACCCTGTACTCCCCCCTCTCTCACTCTCTCCCCCTCTCTCACTCTCTCCCCATCTCTCTCTCTCCCCCCTCTCTCTACCCTGTACTCCCCCCTCTCTCTACCCTGTACTCCCCTCCTCTCTCTCCCCCTCTCTCTCCCTCCCCACCTCTCTCTCTACCCTGTACTCCCATCTCTCTCATTCTCCCCCTCTCTCTCTACCCTGTACTCCCCCCTCTCTCTACCCTGTACTCCCCCCTCTCTCTACCCTTTACTCCCCTCCTCTCTCTCTCCCTCTCACTCTCTCCCCATCTCTCTCTCCCCACCTCGCTCTCTACCCTGTACTCCCCCCTCTCTCTACCCTGTACTCCCCTCCTCTCTCTCCCCCTCTCTCTCCCCCCCCACCTCTCTCTCTACCCTGTACTCCCATCTCTCTCTCCCCCTCTCTCTCCCCCCCACCTCTCTCTCTACCCTGTACTCCCATCTCTCTCTCATTCTCCCCCTCTCTCCCCCTCTCTTTCCCCTCTCTCTCACTCTCCCCCCTTCTCTCTCTCTACCCCGTACTCCCCTCCTCTCTCTCTCTTTCTCTCCCGCTCTCTCCCCCTCCCCCCTCTCTCTGTCTACCCTGTACTCCCCCCCCCCTCTCTCCCTCTCTCTCTCTCTCTTTCTCTCCCGCTCTCTCCCCCTCCCCCCTCTCTCTCTCTACCATGTACCCCCCCCCCCCCCCCCCTCTCTCTCTCTCTCCCCATGCTGATACAATGCACTAATCACCGACTCGATAAATCAATGGCTGGGCCAATAACCATGACTCCAAATGAAGGGGCGTCTGCACCAGTGAGGAAAGCAGCTGACACATTCATAAAGACGCCTTTCATTAGCGGCTATCGACCGCAAGACACACCCCCCCCCCCCCTGTGCATCTGGCTGGCCTGGAAAACACACACAGCTGGGGGGGGGGGGGGGAGAGAACAGACGATGGAAGGAGGAGAGAGACAGAGGAAGAGGAGGCAGAGGAAGAGTGAGGCGGTGGGAGTGGAATTATAAGGAGGAGTGGTGGAGAGAGAAAGAACAGGGGAGGAGGAGAAAGAGAGAGGAGAAGAGAGAGAGAAGAGAGAGAGAGAGAGACTATTACAGAAAGAAAAGCCCAAAGTTGTTTCTGGTAAATAAATTCTCACTGTCAGAACCTCCAGAATATATCCTCCTTTAAAGGATGGGGATGAGCTCACTGTGTGTGTGTGTGTGTGTGTGTGTGTGTGTGTGTGTGTGTGTGTGTGTGTGTGTGTGTGTGTGTGTGTGTGTGTGTGTGTGTGTGTGTGTGTGCGTGCGTGCGTGTGTGTGTGTGTGTGTGTGTCTGTGTGTGTGTGAGAGAGAGAAAGGGAGCGAGTGTGCGTGCCTGTGCACATGCATGCATGCACCTCAGGAAAGAAGGGACTAACTAAAATGGCAACCTCTCTCTCTCTCTCTCTCTCTCTCTCTCTCTCTCTCTCCCCCTCGGAGGCAGAGAACTGGTGCATCAATTTGGGTCACATGTAAATCATTGCGGCGGGCCGGGGTGCGGCTCCGAGCGGAGACACCATGCATCATGGCAGCGTGCTTATTGTGAAGCAGCCGCTCTCACTGGTGGTTTATAGATCACTTATGTAAGCACCCTGGCTTCATGCAGCACAGGGGCTGCTGTTCACACCGCAGCCTGTAGATGGCAGTGTGGTATAGACTGAGCTTGAGCTGAAACGGCTTTTGCACAACTTATGGAGGGGTTTGCTTTGAGAGAGGTGAAAATACAGCCAGGCATACAGGTATGAACACACATGAACAGATGGACATGCATATATGCACACATACAACACACACACACACACACACACACACACACACACACACACACACACACACACACACACACAGCGCAAACAGGTACAAAAAGACATACACCTGACTAAGGCTGTCCCCGAACCCTGTTTTTAGGGTTCGAACGTTCGCCAGGGTTTTTCGAACGGACGTTAATTAATTGTATTATTATAGATCCTACGGAGTCTATCGGTGAAAAAATTTTTTTTTACAGTGGTGGCTGTTCATGTAAACATGTAATTAAACAAAATGAAGGGAAAAGACAGCAGTCAAACATAATATCATAATAATAACGCACTCACTTTTTGTAGAACATCGCCGTATGAATTGGAATAACCGTAGCTTTCTGGTCTGGCGGGCTTGAAATTTCCATAAATGTGTATCCAATCCATAAATCCATTTTGTTAGATCCAGTATTGACTGAATGTATCTGTGATTATTATAGATTTTTGACAACAACCATTAGCACTGCAGTCATTTGAATTTCCTGGTTGACTCTCCCGCTCCCGGACGTGATGTCACACGAAAGCCAGCCGCAATAGATTTCTATTCTAAACAGCGCCTCCTCACCTCGACTCGACCCCGCGCGCCTCCTCCTTTTTTTTTTTTGCGAACGTTCGAACCCATGAATTAAAATCCGAATGCCAGCGTAACGAACGAACATTCGAACGTTCAGGCTCAGCCTTACACCTGACACACGTACACACAAAAGCATGTTGATAGATCGTTTATCGATATAGACTTTCCAGTGACCTTCTACCTCATACTGGACATGAGCACCAACCGGTCCCATGGAACATACCGTCTTCTGTCTGACCTGCAGCGTCGAACCTTACCTGCTCTGCCTTGACCTATTGTGAGTGGTTTCTCCTGCCCCCGGGGCATATGGCCCTGAGCCACATCGTCTTGTATCTCATCCTGTATACATACGCTTGCAGTCGTTTTTAGTTCTATCTATTACTTAATTTCACATTATCTTATTTACTTTGATTCTATTGTCACCATGTATGCATATATATGCTTACTGCATGTATTTATTGCTCCAACTCCACACACTACAAACACGGGAACTCTCTAACCCCTGTCCCCATCTCCCCATCTCTCTGAGTGGTTGTCTCGTAGTGTTGGCCAAGGTGGTGGATGTCTCGGGGTGATGGCCAAGATTGCAGTGACTGTTCTACCCCCACATTGGTTATGTGCACCACTGAGATCATGGATCAGCTTCATACCGCCTTCTGTCTGACCTGCAGCGCCGAACCATACCTGCTCTGCCATGACCTATTCTGAGTGGTTTCTCCTGCCCCCCGGGGCATATGGCCCTGAGCCATCATCTCGTATCCCATCCTGTAGACATACATTTGCAGTTGTTCTTAGTTCTATTTATTACTTGATTTCGCGATTCTCTTATATACTCTGATTCTATTCACATATATTATGCTTACTACATGTATCTATTCTATTCACATATATGCTTACTACATGTATCTATTGCTAGGTCCACCCATCACAAACACGCAAACTGTCTAACGCCTGACCCCGTCTCCCTGTCTCCCTGTGAGTGGACGTCCCGTGGTGATGACCGGAGTGGTGGACGTCCCGTGGTGATGACCAGAGTGGTGGACGTCCCGTGGTGATGACCAGAGTGGTGGACGTCCCGTGGTGATGACCAGAGTGGTGGACGTCCCGTGGTGATGACCAGAGTGGTGGACGTCCTGTGGTGATGACCAGAGTGGTGGACGTCCCGTGGTGATGACCAGAGTGGTGGACGTCCCGTGGTGATGACCAGAGTGGTGGACGTCCCGTGGTGATGACCAGAGTGGTGGACGTCCCGTGGTGATGACCAGAGTGGTGGACGTCCTGTGGTGATGACCAGAGTGGTGGACGTCCTGTGGTGATGACCAGAGTGGTGGACGTCCTGTGGTGATGACCAGAGTGGTGGACGTCTCGTGGTGATGACCAGAGTGGTGGACGTCTCGTGGTGATGACCAGAGTGGTGGACGTCCTGTGGTGATGACCAGAGTGGTGGACGTCCTGTGGTGATGACCGGAGTGGTGGACGTCCTGTGGTGATGACCGGAGTGGTGGACGTCCTGTGGTGATGACCAGAGTGGTGGACGTCCCGTGGTGATGACCAGAGTGGTGGACATCCTGTGGTGATGACCAGAGTGGTGGACGTCTCGTGGTGATGACCAGAGTGGTGGACGTCCTGTGGTGATGACCAGAGTGGTGGACGTCCTGTGGTGATGACCAGAGTGGTGGACGTCCCGTGGTGATGACCAGAGTGGTGGACGTCCTGTGGTGATGACCAGAGTGGTGGACGTCTCGTGGTGATGACCAGAGTGGTGGACGTCCCGTGGTGATGACCAGAGTGGTGGACGTCCTGTGGTGATGACCGGAGTGGTGGACGTCCTGTGGTGATGACCAGAGTGGTGGACGTCCTGTGGTGATGACCAGAGTGGTGGACATCCTGTGGTGATGACCAGAGTGGTGGACGTCTCGTGGTGATGACGTCCTGTGGTGATGACCGGGAGGATGCGATCCTCTCTACGTCGCCCCCCCCCCCCCCCCCCCCATACCTCAAATGGTGCCATTATCAGCTCTATTCTATTTTCAATCTTTCAAAATGTTCTTATGTACCCCAGTCGCTATTGCATGTACATATTTGTGTTTCATTACACGTATATGTACATTACTTACCAACTGTTTCGCCTGTTTTATAGCAACACTACTATCACCGACATCTAAGAAGGGAGATCCCCCCCTTGAGTGGCCCTTCTAAGGTTTCTCCCCTCCACATCGCCTGTGGTGCTTTTTTCCTATTGCTAGGTTTTTAATGAGTTTTTCCTTACCTTCGCGTGGGGTATGTCTGGGAGTGTTGCATTTATTTATTTTACATTTTATTTTGGATTTCATGGTGTTTTTTGTTTTGTTCTTGACTTATTGTGATGTTTCTTCTTGACTTGTTTAAAGAAGACGTGTCCGGCCCATGGGGACATTAATGTGTGTTGTTGGGCCTTACAAATAAATTGGATTTGATTTGATTTGATGGTTTTCTAAAACCCTCCAACTCCCATTCATGACACCAGTTGATGTAAGAATATATATATATATATATATATATATTTACTGCAAAGGTAGTTTTACTGATCATTGCTTTCAGATCATTGATTAACACCAATATCTTCAAACTAGGCCTGTCTTGAATGTTGCATTAAATGACAATACTGGCCTGTAAATAATAAATACAATTTATTATTATTATTATTATTATTATTATTCCAGTGTGTCTGACAGTATCATGAAAGCATAGCTACATGTTTGTGCCAAGTAGGAATGTAACTCAAGTTGTTATGCTTTTTTTGATTGAGCTAAACAGAAACCGCATTGGATTTCTCAGTCCAATGATACTAATTTAGGACGATTATGCTCGTTAATCAGTGCAGTATAAGGTCCTCCCATCTCACAGGAGGCATTGGTTGGATGCACAACATCCAAACAACATTTTAGTCGGTCAGTCCACAGTGGCCCCAGTGGATAAACGATATCCCCAGCTGCTTATTTAGCAGCCAGAGTCATTTTTCAGAATAGAAGTCAAATGGTCGGCTACCTGCCAAGGTGGGCGGTAGGTCACTGTGTTCACCCAATGCAATATAGATGCACATGAATGTGACTTGGTGACAGTGGTGCAGAACGTCCCACAAACCACACATTTTCAAACGGATGATCATGTGGTACAGTGACAATAAGACACTGACAATAAGACACTGACAATACAACACTGACAATAGACAATAAGACACTGACAATACAACACTGACAATAGACAATAAGACACTGACAATACAACACTGACAATAGACAATAAGACACTGACAATACAACACTGACAATAGACAATAAGACACTGACAATACAACACTGACAATAGACAATAAGACACTGACAATACAACACTGACAATAGACAAATAAGACACTGACAATACAACACTGACAATAGACAATAAGACACTGACAATACAACACTGACAATAGACAATAAGACACTGACAATAAGACACTGACAATAAGACACTGACAATACAACACTGACAATAGACAATAAGACACTGACAATACAACACTGACAATAGACAATAAGACACTGACAATACAACACTGACAATAGACAATAAGACACTGACAATACAACACTGACAATAGACAATAAGACACTGACAATACAACACTGACAATAGACAATAAGACAATGCCAATACAACACTGACAATAGACAATAAGACACTGACAATAAGACACTGACAATAGACAATACGACACTGATAATAGACAATAAGACACTGACAATAGACAATACGACACTGACAATGGACAATAAGACACTGACAATAGACAATAAGACACTGACAATAGACAATAAGACACTGACAATACGACACTGACAATAGACAATAAGACAGACAATAGACAATAAGACACTGACAATAGACAATAAGACACTGACAATAGACAATACGACACTGACAATGGACAATAAGACACTGACAATAGACAATAAGACACTGACAATAGACAATAAGACACTGACAATACGACACTGACAATAGACAATAAGACACTGACAATAGACAATAAGACACTGACAATAGACAATAAGACACTGACAATAGACAATACGTCACTGACAATACGACACCGACAATAGACAATAAGACACTGATAATAGACAATAAGACACTGACAATAGACAATACGTCACTGACAATACGACACTGACAATAGACAGGACACAGGGACAGGAAACAGGATACAGGGACAGGACACAGGGACAGGAAACAGGGACAGGAAACAGGACACAGGGACAGGAAACAGGACACAGGGACAGGAAACAGGACACAGGGACAGGAAACAGGACACAGGGACAGGAAACAGGACACAGGGACAGGAGACAGACAGACAGTAGACTCCACTGGCAAAAACTCCACTGGCTCCCTGTCAACTACAGAATCCCCTACAAGATCCTCTTCCTCACCTATAAATCCCTGCATGGGTTGACTCCATCCTACCTGACCGACCTTCTCTACACTCCAGCATGTGGCCTGCGCTCCTCCAACTCCGACCTCCTCACCACCATCCCCCGCACCAGGCGTTCCACACTGGGAGACCGAGCCTTCTCCGTGGCTGCCCCCAGGCTGTGGAGCTCCCTATCCCCTTCCATCCGAGGCTCCGACACCATCAACTTTTTCAAGACCCATCTAAAAGCACACCTGTTCACACTTGCTTTCGCGCAACACAGCGCTGCTCCCAAGTAACCCACCCCCTTCACCCCCTGACTCTTTTGTTAAGCTACCGATCCTGTTGTTTTTGTTTTTGTTTATTTTGGTGTTTCTGTTTCTTGCAAATGGACTGCACCTTGCTTCCTTTTCATGTTCAACTGCAGACACACGGCTGTTCACAACATCTCAAGACTGACTTAATCAGTTCTGTTTAACTGACAGATTTACATGTCACAGCCAACCGTACTATAGCAGTTGACTAGTGTTTATGGTTTGAGGAGATTATATGTTGCATAATGTGATGTCTGATGTCCTTTTTCACAAATTATTGACACATGATCCCAATCTGAGCTGCTGTGTTTGCACTAGGGCTGACCGCTATTAGTCGAATAGTCGACTAATCGATCGAAAGGAGCCGTAGTCGACTGCCAACCTCTTAGTGGAATGCAATTTTTTTTTTAAACTCTTTTTATTATACTTTTTTTTTGTTTGTAATAATTTTTTATCATTCTTTCCAAAAGAAAAGAGGCCTAGACGCGTGGCTAATGCTAATGGCACGCATACCAGAGACTAACTACCTATGAAAACAGGCACAGAGGCACTGAAAGAGGATTTCACCCATCTAATGAACACACTAGACTAGACAAATATCAAGATGTATCCATCAGTGGACCAATTGCATGCTTTCACAGAGAACAAGAAGCCTTCCGTCGACTCCTTCAGACATTAAGCACCCCCCACAGCCCAAATGGAATAAAAATAAATAAATAAATAAAATATTATACTTTTTTTCTTTTTTTAGTAGTCGACTATCGGCTAATTTTGGCGACTACAAGTCGACTATATAAATCCTTAGTCGGGGACAGCCCTAGTTTGCACCATTCAATGCTGTGTTTGCTCCATTCAATGCTGTGTTTGTTAGGGTTTGTAACCGACCTCAAGCGCAACGGCACAGAGAGAGTTGTTTCAGAGTTAGCCAAAGCAAGGGCGTATTTATTCTCAGAGTCACAAGATTGAATTAAGCTGAGCAACAGAACAAACGGGGAATCTGGCATGTGAAGATTGTTGCGGCTCTGCAGATTCTCCCAGTAGGTGGTGGTGAGGAATTAGTTTGTGACGTCTGAAGCCGCTCTGCAGATCCTCCCAGCTTTCACTCGAGGTGGAAACAGAGAGAGAGAGAAATCTGAGTTAGCCCAGCGCACAACAGAAACAGAGAGGTGACTGATCCAAATAAATCTCCAAGTGACTTGATCTTCGGTGTTACACACACAGTTAGCAGAGTCCAGAGAAAAAACAATACGGTAATCCAAAGTGTAAATCCAACACAAAAAATAGGTGAGAACAGTATAACAAAAACGGGATCTCTTCGGTGTTTTACTAACACACAAAAAACAGGTGATCCAAAAAGAACTGTTTCCAAAAACTCACCAGAGCGCAACGCGTAAAGCGGGCTGATAACGAGGCGCAGCTTCGAACGGGGAATCAGGTTCTCCACAGGGATTACTTCACGAAAGTCCTGGGGAGCAACAGACAGGGAAACAGCGACAGGGAAGAACAGGCAAATGCAGGAGTATATTCAAAACGATCCAACATCGATATTAGGGGGATCAGGGTATATAAAGCCACAGGGCGCTGATGACAAGCTGTGACAGCTGCGGGATGAAATTGATCATTGCTCCAGAAGCGTGTGGTGGGGAGAGCACCAATCAACACGGCACCTTACAGGAACGGAGCGTGTGGCGGGGAATGCAATTAATCAACAAAGTACCTTAAAGGAACGGAGCGTGTGGGTGAGGAGCGGACCAATCATCACAGTACTTTAGGAAGCCTGTGGTGGGGAAAGAACCAATCCTCACAGTGTTTGCACCATTCAATGTTTTGAAGCAGCGTGTTGTTGTGTGGATCTGCTTTCTTTTTTTCCAGGCTGATTCCTGTCCTTCACCAGCATGCAAACATGACACTAATAATTATGCAGGAGTAACTATACGTTCAAATGCCTCAAATTACATACTGTTCATTATCACAGAAATATATTGACTTGGAAAATATGGAAAATCTAAATAATTCTTGTTTTTCAAAACAGGTCCTTAATTATGCCACCAACAGGTACGAATACCATAGCCTCCTGTCAAGAAAATGACAGAACATCTGTACATACAGTAGCCCAGAAACTGTTTTAAAATAGAACTCACACTGTCCTTGAAATCCCACTTCCCACCAGGTGTGAAGTCGATCGGATGAACGGTTCTGGAGATATGCGAAGGACAGACAGAGGAGCATTGTGGCTATTTTAAAACGTATATGATGCTGCTACAGCGCCAGCTATTGGCCAAATGGCACCAGACTTGTCACAGTCACTCAGACATCATATCTACACATCAAGAGCACAAAGCGTTCAGGAGAATATCTTTGTAATGTAAGCCCTGCCCACAGCAGCAAACTTTGAGGGCCAGCTATAGCAAAACTGTATGGAATATCATTTAATATATTATATGAAAAAGTCACTTTCTTGGGGCGGCTGGGTGGCGCAGCGGACATTGCGCTTGTCACCAACGCAAGAGACACCGGTATCGAATCCGGCTGTCAGCGTTGCCTCCGGCTTGGGCCGGCCGTCATACTGACTCAATTGGCAGAGTTAGGGGGTGGAAGTCGATGGGTGGTAATCTGGTCGTTGTAAACAGCGACTCCTACAGGTCGGTTGGGGGACGCCTGCACAGCAAAGACAGGAAAATGGCGGGGGCAGTGTGAGCCTCCCACACGTTACACCTCGCCAATGAGAGTCCGTGCTGGCAGGTGAAAAGATGTGACTGGCTGCCTCCACATGTATCGGAGGGGACATGTGATGGGCTTCTATCCTCCCTACGACCGACCAGTGGGGGGTTTGATTGATTGATTGATTGAAAAGTTTATTAACAGATTGCAGAATGGGTACAGTACAGTACAGCTCAATACATACAATTGTTAAGGGGATGCAGACCAGAGAAAGACTTTCGACTTGTTTACATCAGGGTCCCCCATTTTCAATTCATCATAACATATATGACATACATGACATACAGATAGACAGTACTGCTACATCTATACATTTATGACATATCAGATTTGCAAATACAGTACTGTTTGTGATACAAAAGTGTCCAGAAAAGGAGTGTATATACATTTGGCATAGAAACTGTACATTGGAGGAGGTTGGTTGGGTGGGGTGGGGTTGGGTGGGTTGGGTGAGGGCTGTACATTGGAGGTGGGGGGGTTGGGAAGGGGACACACACACATTTTACACTGTACATTTGAATATTGACACAGCCTTACTTGGTCATTTACTGTACAACTAGGTTAGGACATTTGTAGGGGCCAGTTTCGAATTGCAGTCTCACGTAGGTGTTTTTTGAGAGTGTTTTTGAAGGTGGGTAGTGATTCACATTCCTTTACAGCTTTAGGCAGGGCGTTCCACATTGATGTGGCATAATTGCGAAACGTGTTTAGTCCCTTGTTTGATCCGAATCTGGGTTTTACATGATTTGTGGAGCTCCCTCTGGTGTTGTGATCGTGGTATTCACTGACCTTTGGGAAGTATTTTGACATGTACATGGGTACCTTGGTCGCGTAGTGTATCTTGTAGACCAGGCCCATTGCAAGTTGCTGTACTCTGTCGTCTACTCTAAGCCATCCTAGGTTGTCAAAGTGGGCAGGGGTGAGGTGGGTTCTAGGAGTCAGGTCAAGTAGTAGTCTGACTAGCTTGTTTTGAGATGTTTGTAATTTGTTTTTTAGTGCCTTTGAGGTGCTTTGGTACCATGAGGTGCAAGCATAGTCGTAGTACCCTTGAATGAGTGCTCCTGCTAGAGTCTTCAGGGTATTCTTGTTTACCAGTGAGGAGATCCGGTACAAGAATCGCGTTCGTTGGTTGACTTTTTTTATTACATTGGATGCCATTTTGTCACAGGAAAGATTAGCCTGGAACCCAGGTAGGTAATTTCATCTTTCCTTGTGATAATATTGTCACCCACTGTAACCGAGAAGCCGTCGGTCTTGCTGAGTTTGTTATTTGAACCGAAGAGAATGGACTCTGTTTTGCCCATGTGTAATGATAGTTTGTTGTCGGCGAGCCATATGCAGATTTTGCCTAGTTCCGAGCTGAGGGCTTTTTCAACCTGTAACTTGTACTTGTCAGAGACCAGCAGGGCTGAGTCGTCCGCAAACAGGAACAAGTTGCAGTCACAAGCTGACGACATGTCATTTGCATAAATTAGGAATAGTAGCGGTCCTAGTATGCTTCCTTGTGGAACACCACAGCTCACTGTGAGGGGGGGGATAGTGTACCGTTTACTTCCACCATCTGTTCCCTCCCCTCCAGGTAGGATTGTATCCAGCTCACTGATAAACTATCAAAACCAATTGCTTTTAGCTTGTCAATCAGAATGGTGTGATTGACAGTGTCGAAGGCCTTTTGTAGGTCCAGCATGACCATGCCGCAGTATTTGCCCGCGTCCACCTCTTGTTTGATGTGGTCGTTCAAGTAGAGAAGGCATGTGTCAGTGGAGTGGGATGTTCTGAAGCCAGATTGGAATTCGTAGATTAGATTTTTTTTTTTATTTTTTTTTTCCATGACTTTCGAGATGGATGTAAGGATAGAAACAGGGCGGTAGTTACCCGGGTCTAATTTGCTGCCCTTTTTGTGCAGGGGTGTTACTCTCGCAATTTTGAAGTCCTTGGGGACGTGTCCCTGTTTTATGGAGAGGTTTATTATGTGTGTGATGACTGGGGTGATGGCTGCTGCTGAGTCTCTGAGGAATTTGGAGGGGATGTTGTCATGGCCAGTGGCCTTGTTTGGTTGGAGGGCGCTCAGTTTTTTGAGTACCTCATCTGTAGTTACTATTTCCAGTTTGAAGTCGTCTTTGTGGACGCCTAGGTTCTTGTAGTATGCTACTATGTGTTCTACCCCATACTGCCCTGAGTGGGAGGGTAGTTTGTTTACCAGTGTTGTGGCTATGTTTGTGAAGAAAGTGTTTAAGTAATTGGCTACATCCAGCTTGTCTGTGATGAGCGTGTTGTCCGTCTTTATGTTTATGTTTGAGAACCTGGTTTTGAGTTTTTTACTGCAGCCTAGTTGATTGTTGAGTAATTTCCAAAGTTCACGTGGTTTATTTTTGTTTTCCTCGGTTTTGTCATTGATGACATTTTTTTTAGCAGTTTTGATCATGGAGTTTACGTCATTTCTTAGTCTGTTTCTTTCTAGTTTGAGTTCAGTCACGTGGTCTTGGAGTTCACTGGTACATGCGAGCAACGATCAAGACAGGGGAGGGGGGAATTGGCACGGCTAAATTGGGATGGGAGAAAAATAGAAAAAGGAGGAGAAAAAGTGGATCCAAAAAAAAAGTCACTTTCTTCAGCTTGATCCAGAGACATTGCTCAACATTTGTAGGAAGAGCAGCAAAAAACGGATTTGGACGCTAATGGGCGTGGCTTACTGTACATGGATCGATTCTGCAGGACCCATAGAATCCAGGAAGAAAATTATAATTTTGTCTCTTGAGTGTTACGGTTCAAAGGTTACAGGACAAAATGTAAACATTGTTGTTATAGCGCCACTATCTGGTCAAACGGCACCAAATTTGACACTGTACTCCCCATGGTCCTCACCAATTCATTTCAAACCTTTATTTAAACTCAAAAGGCAACTAAGGTTTCCCTCATTTACACGTCGAGTCACGTCGAGTGTACATACAGAAATAAGTTTAAAAAAAGGCATCACAACAATAAGACAA
The DNA here is from genome assembly GCF_963971535.1 of Notolepis coatsorum. Taxonomy (NCBI): domain Eukaryota; kingdom Metazoa; phylum Chordata; class Actinopteri; order Aulopiformes; family Paralepididae; genus Notolepis; species Notolepis coatsorum. The sequence goes on from NC_140173.1 coordinate 83,253,248, forward strand.
GTAAGGATAACAATCAAATAAAACATGTACAACTTGATTGACAAAGGTTGGAGATCAAGGTTTTAAACTCTGCAATACCATAGGTACCAAAATTCCATTAATTCTAATAATGATGTAGTATACGGAGGTAGCTTACCAATAAGGGCTCTTAAAAATGAACAAATACCAGTGTTTGTTGCGCCTCTCCATCAGTGAGGACAAACCAAACTTCTCATAAAGGACACAGTGATGAGTGTCGTATCTATCACTAGTGATGAATCTGAGGGCAGAGTGACATACAGAGTCCAGGATTGAGGCTGCAGCATGCCTATAGATTACATCACCTGGACTGATACACCCTGCACTCTGACCTCTATGTTGATGTGTGGGGGACTATGTATGTACTGTACAAGGGATACAAAAAAAAGGAAATTGCCAATTGTAAATGAACAAGAAATTTTTTTTTGTCTCTTATTGATTAGTTATTCTTATTACAAGAGTTTTACAAGAGTTTTATTTGTCACGGCATACAGGTATACAGTGAAATGCGGGGGATCTCGCCCGCAACGATGTGCATAATACAAGTAATAATATAATATAAGAGTCCAACCAATAGAGCGACATAGTGCAATAACAAGTAAACAAAGTAGGCATATCGGTATCTGTACATTCTTAACACTTTAACTGCCACACACGAGATATCTCGGGTTTATTAATATGTGGTTGAAAGCCACTCACGAGATTTCTCGGATTTTTTATTTTTTATTTTTTTTAGCGATCTGAAATCATATTGCATCACGCGAGCCTACCCGAGTATACCCGAGCACCGCCGGCGATCATATGTGGAAAAAAGCGCCCCCTATCGTCTCCCAGATGACATAAGGGATTTTGGAATGGACTCAATGAAAATGGATGGGGAAAAAAATCCGGTACTCCACATTTTCCAGTCCACTGATCCAGCCGGGGTTATCACAGTTCATTCTGGAGCCTCTGAGACCCGCGGAATCATGTACTGCACTGTACACACGGTGGATCTATACACTTATCGATTTTTTCGAATGGTGATCAGGAATTGGAATATACCAGTTGGATACCATCTGATGTCAGGTAAGGAATCTATGTTATCAGTGTTAGGATAATCAGACTAATCTTGATGTTATAAGCTGTTTTGTGAAATGGGCTCTTTCGGTTTCACTGTAAAAGTCCAAGAGGAAATCAACGCGGCGATTATCCGTGCGCGGCTCGAATGTGCTTGCGTGCACGTATAATATTGATCATCTAGCGTTTATTTGAAACGATTCATAAATAGGCCGACGAATATCAACGTTGTGGAATATTCCAGTAAAAGACGATTTTCATAGAATGGTCCAGAATGAACTGTTTTTTATCTCAAAACGGGTGCTTTTCTAAATGCTCTAAAACGGAAATGAAGCGATAAAAAAACAATCTGCCTTGACAGCACTGACTGGAAAATAGTCTTTGATAAGCGACGGGCAGATTAGACACATAGCCATAATTTAAAACATAGATTAGGCGATATTAACGTTAACATTGAAGTGGATGGTGGCATCAAGGGGGTAAAAAGGAAAACCCGGAGTGGCACTCAAAGTGTTAAAGTGATCTTTCCTTCTGTAAAGTGTCCGTAGTGTGAGCGTGTGCAGCATGAGTGTGTGTGTGCTCATGTTAAAGTGGCTGCTAGTGTGTGCGTGTGTGTACAGTGTGTGTGTTGTGTGTGTGCTCATGTGTGCTTGTGCGTAGAGAGTTCAGTGTTCAAGGCTCTGATGGCCTGTGGGAAGAAGCTGAGCCTAAGTCTCTCTGTCCTCGTTACTGGTGCTCGCAGGCGTTTGCCTGATTGTAAGTGTAAGATTGGCATTGATTGGTCCACTCTATGAGCAGGTGGCGGATGAAAAGGAACATTAGTTTCATCACATATGGAGCAGACAGGGGTGTAACAATTCAATCCGACGTTGACTCCATTTGATTCCAATTTGTTAGGCGACGATTTAATGGCGTCGTCAAATCGTCGTCGAAGTTTGATCGCCAGGAACATTGATACCGGAAGCCTCTATAATGTAGCTTGCTTGCGATTGTACCTCCAGGTCAGATGGATCAGTCCTCTTTGCCATCTTGCTTCCCCACTGGGAAGAAACAAATACGAGAGACGTGTGACGAAAAGATGACCTCCACTTTGACAGGAAGCAACCTGGTCTTAACGTTGCTCTCAATTACTGCAATTAATGGCCTCGTTTTTGTTGTTTTTGTTAATACTACTACTAATAATAATAATAATAATAATAATAATAATAATAATAATACACTTTATTTGTATAGCACCTTTCATACAAGAATTGCAGCTCAAAGTGCTCCACAGCAGTAAAAAAGACAGGCATAAAATGAGCACAAAATTGGCAGATCAAGAGCAATGCATAAAGTGCAGACATCAGGCATAAAATAAGCATGAAATTAGCATTAAATTGGCAGATCAAGAGCAATGCATAAAGTGCAGACATTAGGCATAAAATAAGCATAAAATGAGCATAAAGCAGCAAAATACACTGTAGACAAAGTCAAGATAAGGCATAGAACATGAAATCACACATTTCATATTAGGATTCTAACATCTCAACTCAATGGACGCCAACCACGTTTATATAAGTGTTTGGCGGACGACCGTTGAATGCCAACCACATAAATATACGTTATTAGATAGTTTTTCCTTTTTTTCGATTTTAATATCCTATTCAATGTCAGGGACCCGTATGTTGTCGGGAGAAGGCATACTGCGATGCCGAGGGTGCAGTACCGGCCAGATCCTCCCAGGCGGCGGTATCGAGCACCCTTTGAAACATTGCTCAAGCTCAGCGTTTAGAATGGTCGGATTGAGAAGAATCAAATACTCCTGATGTATGATGTGTAGTGGATTATGTTGGCGACACGATGGACATCAATACTCGGAATGGCGATCAGATAATTGGAATATTCTTTTTGGGGTACATACAAAAATCTTGCGTTGATCCAAGCATGTCTTCAATGCGATCCGACCGTGTGTGTGTAACGTTAGTCCACAACATATGCCGTTGGTGGCGATCAAAGCATCAAAAAACGACCCCCCCCCCCCCCTTTCATGCATTCATGATGAAACATAATACCGATAATATAGATGTGATTTCAAAATAGTAGCGTGTACCGGCGAGAAATGGCAACGGTTTTAGTGTAATACACGCATAAGGCTATTGCTCAGCATTTCGGGAATTACCCCAGACCAATCTAAAACCATACTCATATTCACCACGGTATAAAACGGGAATGTATGGATGAAAAAATTATTTCTTTTTCATATATTGAACAATAGATACTCGATGTCAAATGGGCCATAGTATTGTATCCATAGCTATAATATAGAATATAGTTATAGCTCTACAAACACAGTCCTATGTTTTAAAGCGTGGCAATGCTAACACAGGGCCATGGCTAATCCCCGGCAGTCAATGCGTTAACACTTTGGGTGCCGGCCAGAAATCCGGAAAATGACTGTGGATTGCCAGGATTCCTGGGCGATTTTAGCATATCTCATGATCTTAGCGGAGCTATTTCTATATTTTATATTATAACTATGGGGAAATGGTTTGGCTCATTTGAAGACGACAAGTTGATGTACACAATGAAAAATACCGTTTGTTTCTGCATGTCTTCGTTCGTTCACAATTACAAGTTAAAAAACGTCAACAAAGGGTAAAAATACAGGTAAATTCTTTAGAACAGGAGTTACAGGCACTTTTATGAAAGGTGCGCCGGCGGGGTGATAATAGGTACTGAACGTGTTATAAAGCAATTTAGACTGGGATGGATGGATGGATGGTTTGATTGATTGATTGTTTGACAGATTGTTTTATTGGTTTGATTGATAGAATGTTTTATTGTTTTGTTGGTTGTTTGATTGATTGATTTGTTTGATTGATTGATTGTTTTGTTGGTTGTTTGATTGATTGGTTGTTTGATTGTTTTATTGGTTGTTTGATTCATAGATTGTTTGATAGATTGATTGATTGGTTTGATTGATAGATTGTTTTATTGTTTTGTTGGTTGTTTGATTGATTGATTGATTTGTTTGATTGATTGATTGTTTTGTTGGTTGTTTGATTGATTGTTTGATTGTTTTATTGGTTGTTTGATTCATAGATTGTTTGATTGATTGATTGATTGTTTTGATTGATTGATTGATTGTTTTGTTGGTTGTTTGATTGATTAATTGATTGTTTGATTGTTTTATTGGTTGTTTGATTCATAGATTGATTTGTTTGATTGATTGATTGTTTTGTTGGTTGTTTGATTGATTGATTGTTTGATTGTTTTATTGGTTGTTTGATTCATAGATTGATTTGTTTGATTGTTTTGTTGGTTGTTTGATTGATTGTTTGATTGTTTTATTGGTTGTTTGATTCATAGATTGTTTGATTGATTGATTGGTTTGATTGATTGATTGTTTTGTTGGTTGTTTGATTGATTGTTTGATTGTTTTATTGGTTGTTTGATTCATAGATTGATTTGTTTGATTGGTTGTTTGATTCATAGATTGTTTGATAGATTGATTGATTGGTTTGATTGATAGATTGTTTTATTGTTTTGTTGGTTGTTTGATTCATAGATTGATTTGTTTGATTGATTGTTTTGTTGGTTGTTTGATTGATTGATTGTTTGATTGTTTGATTGGTTGTTTGATTCATAGATTGATTTGTTTGATTGATTGTTTTGTTGGTTGTTTGATTGATTGATTGTTTGATTGTTTTATTGGTTGTTTGATTCATAGATTGTTTGATTGATTGATTGGTTTGATTGATTGTTTTGTTGGTTGTTTGATTGATTGATTGTTTGATTGTTTTATTGGTTGTTTGATTCATAGATTGATTTGTTTGATTGATTGTTTTGTTGGTTGTTTGATTGATTGATTGTTTTATTGGTTGTTTGATTCATAGATTGATTTGTTTGATTGATTTGTTGGTTGTTGATTGATTGATTGTTTGATTGTTTTATTGGTTGTTTGATTCATAGATTGTTTGATTGATTGATTGATTGGTTTGATTGATTGATTGTTTTGTTGGTTGTTTGATTGATTGATTGTTTGATTGTTTTATTGGTTGTTTGATTCATAGATTGGTTTGATTGATTGTTTTGTTGGTTGTTTGATTGATTGATTGTTTGATTGTTTTATTGGTTGTTTGATTCATAGATTGATTTGTTTGATTGATTGTTTTGTTGGTTGTTTGATTGATTGATTGTTTGATTGTTTTATTGGTTGTTTGATTCATAGATTGTTTGATAGATTGATTGATTGGTTTGATTGATTGATTGTTTTGTTGGTTGTTTGATTGATTGATTGATTGACAGTCCAACTGACTGACAAACTTGAAATGCAGTAATACTATTATATCGATCAGGTGGGAATATATTCTATTGATCAGGTTAGTAGATATTGTACCGATCAGGTATTATAGATCATGTGCATTCAATAAACTAAAAAAAAACATTTCGACTGTTTCTCATTCATGTACTGTGCATAATCTGCTCCTGTGTTGTAGACACTGTGTTGCTCTGTACCTACCTGTTTTCCAATTTATTCGTCCATACATGATAAACACATTCATAAAGTAATAATATCTTGTATTGATAATATATCAATTAGTTTCACCTGGAAATACTACTACCTTATCAACCACCATGCCTGGCGCTAATGAACAAGTAAGTTATAACTACTGGTGTAGGTCCAGAAAACATTATTATAAAATACAGAATACTTTACAATGCAGAAAACTTGAAACTTTGATGAAATGAACATTTTTATTGCAAAACATTTTCAATAAACTGGGTGACAAGTCATCAGTACCAACCATTGTTGCTGTGCATTAGACACATATGCTGGTAACATTCACAGTATAAAATTATGGTAATTTACCAAGACAATACCTTATAAAAAGTGAACACTGGCTGATGATAACCAACCATTGTTTCAGTGCATTTAGGAGTTTGCTGGTAACATTTACAGTATAGGATTATGGTAATTTACCAAGACAATACCTTATAAAAAGTGAACACTGGCTGATGATAACCAACCATTGTTTCAGTGCATTTAGACGTTTGCTGGTAACATTCACAGTATAGGATTATGGTAATTTACCAAGACAATACCTTATAAAAAGTGAACACTGGCTGATGATAACCAACCATTGTGTCAGTGCATTTAGGAGTTTGCTGGTAACATTCACAGTATAGGATTATGGTAATTTACCAAGACAATACCTTATAAAAAGTGAACACTGGAGGATAACCAACCATTGTTTCAGTGCATTTAGAAGTTTGCTGGTAACATTCACAGTATAGGATTATGGTAATTTACCAAGACAATACCTTATAAAAAGTGAACACTGGAGGATAACCAACCATTGTTTCAGTGCATTTAGAAGTTTGCTGGTAACATTCACAGTATAGGATTATGGTAATTTACCAAGACAATACCTTATAAAAAGTGAACACTGGAGGATAACCAACCATTGTTTCAGTGCATTTAGAAGTTTGCTGGTAACATTCACAGTATAGGATTATGGTAATTTACCAAGACAATACCTTATAAAAAGTGAACACTGTAGGATAACCAACCATTGTTTCAGTGCATTTAAAAGTTTGCTGGTAACATTCACAGTATAGGATTATGGTAATTTACCAAGACAATACCTTATAAAAAGTGAACACTGGAGGATAACCAACCATTGTTTCAGTGCATTTAGAAGTTTGCTGGTAACATTCACAGTACAGGCACGTCACATGAACTACAGGGCATATCTTACTTGGTCTCTCGCATCGATGACTGCATTGTCCATTGATAAATGGATGAAGCGCCAGATGATCTGTGGACCAAAAAATATCTAATACATGCTTCCAAAGTATATAAATAAGAGGCCAATGGACTGCATTAGAAAAGTGTGGTATGTTACCTACAGTATATACTTTTATAAACTGGGTGACTGTCAGCAACCATTGGTTCTGTGCAAACGGTAAAAATGAGGGGGGAAAAAGATAAATAAAAAAATAAACTATATACACACACAATGCAAATTATGAATGGAGTCGATACAGCTAGATCGCTAACATAACGTCTCATCTGCAAGTGGTCCAAACATGCCTATGCAATATCGACAACCGTGGCCCAAATACATGTGTTCAACGCATTTGTCTTGTACAGAAAACAGTGCAACTACCCATACACTATACTATACTATACTATACTATACTATACTATAATATACTATACTATACTATACTATACTATACTATACTACACTATACTATACTACTCTCAGCTAGCTATACTATGTACCGGTACACATGGTTCTGTCTGTATCACACAATGATGGATTATTTAGAAGTAATCTGTACTTCTGTGTGCCGGATTATTTAGAAGTAGTCTGTACTTCTGTATGACAACTAATAAAGAAACTATTTAGAGAAATCCCTCTTTGTGTGGTACAGAGTGAAGCATTTGTCACGATGCAGGGGGACTTTGCACGATGTGCAAAAATATCTGGTCTCACTCCTGATGCCACGCCTACTGCAGACCCGACATTTCCTACACGGTAGCTTTTGCTTGGGGGTGGCTTTGTATGCAACCATTACATGCTTCACAAAGCCACCCACTAATCTGCTCTGCGGGTCCCCCAGTGGGGCCCTAGGGTCGCCACGCCCCACCTGCTCAGCCCCTGCCTCCTCCTCATCCCCACCCCCTGCCTCCTCCCCTGCCTCCTCCCCTGCCTCCGCCTCCATCTTCGCTGTCACCCCAGGAATATTCTTCTCCAGACCATCTGTGTAGGTCCGCACCACAGCCCTGGTGAACCGGAAGAGGTTGTGGTAATGCCCTTGTGGGTGCTTTTTTTTGTACAAGACAAAAGCGTTGAACATACATATTTGGATCAGATACATCACAAACTTTTTGGTCCACTTTCCAGTCTTACGTGTAACCGGATAGTACGAGATATTTTGATCCAGCTGATCGACGCCGTTCATGAATTTATTGTACTCCATGATTGATGACGGCTTGAGCATCTCCACCCTCAGCGCTTTGCCCTTCTTCCACACCATCGCCGTTTCCATGGTGTCTTCGTGGTAGCTGCTGATGGTCTTCACGATTCTCTTATCGCGCCATGCCACGATCAGGACCTCCTTGTTGTTGACCGCAATGCGCTCCCCCACACCGATGTCACGTTTGGTCACGTTCTTGATGATGGCTGGCTCCCCCCGGTGCTTCCTGAGGGTACCACAGACGTCGGTCCTCAACTGTCGGAGCCTGGCGGACATACGTACCGAGTTGTAGAAGTTGTCCATGTACAACGTATATCCGGCCCCAGACAGACGTCCAAGCAGACCGATGACGTGTCCCCCAGGAGCGAGCCTTCCCGACAATGTGGCTTAAATGCAAAGCAATATCCTGTGCGTGATTCGCACAGGAAGTAAGACTTGATGCCATAGCGGGTGGGCTTGTTGGGGTTGTAGACCCGGAAGGTCAGGGGCCTCGCCATGCCATCACCCCCTCGTCAATGGCGAGCTCACGTTCAGGCTGGTACAGGTCCTTGCACCTCGCGTTTACATGGTCGACTACAGGGCGTACTTTGCACAATTTGTCTCTAACTTCCAGGGAAGTATTGTCCGCAAAGTGGAGGAATCGCCAGATCAATTGAAACCGGTTGCGTGGCATGGTCTGCGAGTAATATGGTGTGTACATCATGTCGTCAGTGGTCCACATCTGGTCCACGCGAGGCTTCCGCAGGACACTGCTAAGGAAATTGAGTCCAAGGAACTTCTTCAGCTCCTTCAATGCGAGGGGCTTCCAAAGCAGTGCCCTGCTACTGGTTAGCGTGGGGTCCAGCCGGGCAATGGACTGCTCAGCGTAGAGGTTGGTCTGGGCAACAATGGAATTCAGAAAAGCATCTGTCAGGAACAGATCCATCCATTTCGCAGGCCGGTACGATTTGAGTGCTGCGGCGTCCTGGAGCAACCCCGGTTGGGCTGTGAAGGGGATCCTGTGAGGCACCCAGCCCTCACGAGACCAGGCATTCTCCTCTTCCTGACGGATCGCAGCCCTGCTCTTCGCTCCTCCGCGTTGCACGCCACGACCTGTCAATTATACAAATATACTATAACACCCCTACTGTAGACATTCATATGCCACGTAGTTACAAACTGTGTGTGAGTGAATGAGTGAGTGTGTGTGGGGTTCAGATGTCAGAGCTGGACGTGGTGTGGGGGTCAGAGGTCAGAGCTGGAAGTGGTGTGCAGAGTGAGGCCAACTTACCGCTCTTAGATGTGCGTTTTCGCCCTGCAACGGGTTCCGGCATGTCCAGACTAGCATCCAGTTCTAGAATCACATGATGTAATACATTACACTAGGGCAACGTATTGTCATTGTATTTACATGATATATATATATATATATATATATATATATATATATAGCATTATGTGTTATATTTGATGTACAATTACCTGCAGGAGTAGAATGTGATCCTATGTCGTTGCCAGTCTCTGCGTCACTCTCTGCGGGGTCTGCGCCAGAATCTGAATTGGATTAAATTCATTCAGTAAGTAAGTCTCATAAAACACAATAGTAATACATTTACACATACATAAATGTAGTTAGTACATACCCAAGCATGTTGGTGTATCGGCCCCGGATTCGGTGTCGGATCCTGTAATGAACACAAAATAAATCAGCAGCCATTGTACATCAAAGCATGTACATGTACATGTGTGTGTGTGTGTGTGTGTGTGTGTGTGTGTGTGTGTGTGTGTGTGTGTGTGTGTGTGGTGTGTGGTATGCAGGCCTCGCCATAGTTCAAAGGTGTTTGAGAGGGTTCAAGCCTTTGATGTGGTGTGTGTGTGTGTGTGTGTTGTAATCAATGCTATTTCATTTAGCATTAGTCCCAATTCCATTGATAGCACACACACACACAGTGTGTGCTATCAATGGAATTGTGATACATGCTATGCTACACAATCCATGCATATATAGGCCACAATGTACTGCAAGTTCAACGCTGTTGGATAGGGGTCATGCCCTTTGATATTTGTGTGTGTGTGTGTGTGTGTGTGGGTGTGTGTGTGTGAGCTCATTGACCGTGTTATTAAGTGTTACGCTGTTTGCCTGCCCCACTCCCCTCCTCCTACTGGCTCTGTGAGCGCTCCTATAGGAGGACGATGACTGGCGACAGTGGCTCTACCTCCTGAGCCACTATCGCCCCTGTACTTGTACTTTTACTCAATTACATTTCAGAGAAAAAAAACATACTTTTTACTCCTTACATTTAAAATGCAGACCTACAAAGTACAAAGTACAAATCTCGCAGGTCCAACCATTTTTATTAGTATATTTGTTTCTCTGGCCGAACTAACGTTAACGTTATTAATCCTGCGGACACACTTTATTTAAAAACAGCCCATCAAATCCCCATCAATGGAAAATGAACCCGCCCATACCCATGCTGATTGGTCCTTGTGCCAGACTAGAAAGCAGGAATCTTTGATTTAACACCTGCTATCAGAAGAATAGACAGTCAGAGTGACAAGCTACAGAAGATGGCCACAAACGATAGTACGAGTGATGAAGAGGACGAAACGGAACATTTCATTGCCTCGGAATACATTTTTTTTTACTTTTACTTTAAAAGTAGAAACTTTTTTACTTTTACTCAAGTGTGTTTTTAGCCAGATACTCTGACTTTTACTTGAGTAAGATTGTGAGACGGTACCCATACTTTCACTTAAGTATAATTTCGGGCTACTTTTTACACCCGTCGGTAAGTAACGTGTTAGAATCCAAGGTTCTTGGAAAACGTGGTTCTGGACCTAACCCTACTCGTCAGCCATGCTGTTGTCAGGGGCGACCGTGGCTCAGAGCGGTTGTATGGTAATGGTATGGTAAATTGTATGGAGAGCTTCGTGGGGTGGAGCGACAGCAACCACCTCCAACTCAACACCAGTAAGACCAAGGAGCTGGTGGTGGACTTCTGGAGGGGCAAGAAGAGGCCCCCCCCCCGATTCCCATCACTATCCGAGGGGAGGAGGTGGAGGTGGTGGAGTCATATAAGTTCCTTGGGGTACACCTGAACAATAAACTGGACTGGTCGGACAACACAGAGGCCCTCTACAGGAAGGGACAGAGCAGGCTGTTCTTCCTGAGGAGACTCAGGTCCTTCAATGTTTGCAATAGACTGCTGCAGTCATTCTACCAGTCTGTAGTGGCCAGCGTCCTCTTCTATGCTGTGGCATGCTGGGGGGGGGTACACCAACTCGAGGGACACCAACAAGCTAAACAAGCTGGTGAGGAAGGCTAGCTCCGTGGTGGGAGTCGAGCTGGTCAGACTAGAGGTGATGCAGGGCTGTACGGTGCGAGATATATATCGCACGTGCGACACTGACGTCAGTCTGTGCGATGAATGAATTGACTTCACTAGCACGGGTGCGATGGCCCGTCGCCAAGCAAAAAAAAAAAAAAAAGTGTGACTTATATAAATGGACCACAGCGCCACGCTATCCACTTGGTATTTGTAGTCTCGTGCGATCAAAAACAATGTCCTGTCTCGCGTAGAGTCCATATCAAAACACCAAATCCCATAATCCCTAGCGAACAATATCCCCGCGACTCGCGAGCCAGCAGCCAGGTGCGAGCTCAATGTACAGTGACTGAGACAGTTTCTGACAAGATGAAGCGCTTTTTTAAGGTTTTAAATCCAAAAGAAGTACAAAACCCCAAACGAGCCCGAGAGGGACCACCGTTAATAGAAACGAGACAGGAGAAGGAGAAGATTAAGGTTTACAGATATAACGCGGAGTGGAAAAATGACTTTCCGTGGCTAATTTTTAACGAGGAAGAGCAGCTATTATTCTGTCACTGGTGCCGAGAGGCTCCCGAAAAGATTAGATCAGAAAATCCATATGTCGTGGGTAACAAGATCCTAAAAAGGGATAATGTTAGCAAGCATAATACGTCCCATCGACACATTCTTGCCCGGGATGCATTCAACTCTAAACATAACCCCGAGCGGGCCGGCACCCTCTTGCACTCGCTGACTAAACAGGCAACCAGAGCGGATGATTCTGATCTGCGCGAGGTGAAGCTGAAGATGAATGTGGCATATTGCATCGCCAAAGAAGAAATGCCGTTCACAAAATTTAAGCCACTAATTTTACTGTGTAAAAAGAACGGAGCCGATATAACTCCATCGTATGACAACCACGTCCGATGTGGAGAGATGGTCGAGACAATAGCAAATGAAATGAAGTCGGACCTGGTGGATGAAATTGGAGGAAACCGCTACCTGTCCGTGATGATTGATGGGGACACTGACGCTTCAAACAAAGAATGCGAGATGGTCTACATTCGAATGATCAAAAATGGAAAACCAGTGAACCAACTGATCGGCCAACAGGAGCTAGAGCATGCCCATGCATTAGGTGAGTAGACACTATTATGACGTTTTTCAATACTTAAATACTGGCTACTTAAATTCCCCTCCGGGATCAATAAAGTATTAATTATCTATCTAATAACGAGACAATATGCAAATAAGGTAATAATAATTCATTTTATTTATAAAGCACTTTTCATTCATGCAGAGTTCCTTGTATTTCTGATTAAGTGTGTGTGCGTGTGTGTGTGTGTGTGTGTGTGTGTGCGTGTGCATGCATGGATCTCATTCAAGGAACACTACAAGCCACCAAGACTGCTTTTGAGCAGCTGGGACAGGAGACCGGATGGATGAAAAAGCTCGTTGGCTTCGGAGCAGATGGAGCTGCGGTGAATATGGGACATCGTGGAGGTGTCATTGCCCTGCTCAAAGAAGAGGTCGGGGAGCATGTCATTCCGTGGCACTGCATGCCTCACAGGTACATTTGATACATTGAATGTGATCCAACTGTACATAAAATCAAGAATTGGTATAATTTCATGATTGATTCTTGTTAAATCATCCTCATCAGAACAGTAATATGTTTCCTCTCTAATTAGGCTAAAGACTACATGGTAAATTGTATTATAGAAACATTCAGACTTTGAAGCGCCACACCACTTGTTTTTTTAATCAAACCTACTTTTACACTGTCATTCATTTAGATTGGAATTGGCCATGCTGACAGTCCAAAAAAAGGAGCCAATGGTAGCTAAACTCTATGACCTCCTCCACCTGCTGTGGAAAACATACCACTATAGCCCAAAATCTCAGAGGGAGCTGCAGGCAGTGGGCAACATGCTGGGAGTCAATATCAGTAACCCTTCCAGCGTCAAAGGCACACGCTGGCTTCCTCATATTGAGCGTGCATTGCATGCACTTCTCAAACCAGGACAGGATGAACAGGACAGCGGCCAATATGCTGCAACCCTGCAGCACATGACCCACCTGGCTGCATCCTCTCCCTCTGCCGAGGTGAAAGGAAGGGCTAAGAAGGTAATATATTTCAAAATAAATGCTTGCTTCGAGTTGCTGAATCTTTTCTTAACCATGTTGTTTCTAGAAATAATGTAATTTTCTGCAATCTCTGAAATTATTTTTTAGGTCAAGTGTGAGATGGAACGTGCAGAGTTCTGCGCCTTCAGCCACTTCATGGCTGACGTGTTTGCAGAACTAGGGAGCCTCAGCCGGATCCTTCAGGCAAACGACTTGATCCTACCAAAGGCTTCTGCTGAGCTAAAGAGAACAGTGTCTGAACTGGAAGGGATGAAGTTGAGGCACAAGCCAGGAGGGATGTTGGAGAGGTTTCTGAGCAGTCACTCTGAGGGAGAGAGTGTTACCTTTCAGGTGTGATACAATAGCAAATACAAGAACATATTTAGAAAATAATCTTTTCAGTTGTTATTGGTATTTCAATTTTAACATTAACATGCTTTTCAGGGCATGGAGCTGAAAGGGCAAGTTTCCTTGACGGATGCCGGTGTTTTCAGTAATCTGCATGTGGCAGCAGCTGTTGACATGGCAGTCGAGGAGATCAGATCACGCTTCAGCTGCGTGATGAGTCAGTCAGGGGAAGGTGTAGTCGACTGCTTCAGAATTTTTAACCATGACGCATGGCCAGAGAGTCGAGCTGCACTACTGGACTACGGCAGGGCAGAGGTTCAGTCTCTTCTCCAACACTTTGCAGAACTTCTCAGAAAGTGAGTAGATAGGCCAATATTGCAAATTCTCATTTTAGTAAGAGGTATGACCAATATTTATTTTAATGAATCTATAACATGTTCAATGTTTTAAGTTTCACACATTTCGTATATGTCTAAATGTTTCTACACCTTATTTCTCCCCTAATCTCTCTCCCTGTATCTCTATTGACACCTAGTGGTGGATGCCAGTCGGAGCAGGTCCTTCAGGAATGGCAGCAGCTGAAGACTCTCATCAGTACAACTTTTGCAGACAAGTCATACCTAGGGCTGTGGCAGACACTGCTCACCAAGGAGCCATATCGTTCAGACTTTAAGGTTTGTAATATTTAATATTCTTCAGAATTTACAAAGTCATGTGTACTCTACAGAATAAATTAATTGAGTTTTACTCCTTTTTATTTTTTATTTCAGAACTTCCTGCACTTGGCTGAAATACTGCTTGTGATGCCGATCTCCTCCGCTCAGTGTGAGCGTGGATTTTCAGCCCAAAACCAGATTAAGAACAGTACCCGCAGCAGCCTCCATGTCTCCACTGCTGAAGACTTGATCCGCATCAGCACGGAAGGCTGTCCATTGGAGCTATTCAACCCTAGCAATGTAGCAGCAAAATGGTTGGCGTCTTCCAAGAGGGCCAGGAGGCCAAATCTGAAAAAGTGGCCAGCAGACATGCTGGAACTGTGACACGCATGCATGCACGCACACACACACACACACACACTTGAATAATTATAATAATAATAATAATAGATTTATTTATTTGGTTCCACAAATATGTACACAGGTGTTTGTATGCATTATATATATTTGTTATGTTGGTTTCTAGTTGTTTCTAGGTTGGTTTCTAGCTTTCCCTGTAATCCACACCAGCGCTGCCTGGTCTCAGACTGCTTCTGTTATATCAGTTATATGGTTATGTCCTTGTTTTTTTGTTTTACAGATTATGGGCAAATAAAGAAAGAATTTGTCTGAAAAGCATTTCTTGTTAAAGTTTGGATTTTGTGTGCCCTGTATGCAAGATTCATGTCCCTTGCCTGTCACATACCTATTTAAGTAATGAACTGCACTACTTGTGGTTGTTTTAGAGATTTTAGAGACGTTTTATACTCGTGCTACAAGATTTTGGCCTGTGCTACAAAACTATCAACCTCTGTAGCACCAGTGCTATGTGCAAAAAAAGTTAACGTACAGCCCTGTGATGGCAGAGAGGGGGATGAGAAGGAAGTTGGCTGCCATCCTGGAGAATCCCTCCCACCCCCTCTACGACGAGCTAGTCAAGATGAGAAGCACGTTCAGCCACAGACTCATACCCCCCAGACACTCAACTAACCGCCTCGGACAGTCCTTCATACCAGCGGCCATCAGGCTCCACAACAGTGGGCAGGGACTGCTGCCAGACATCCGACTAGAACTAATAGGAACCCAAGGAGGACAATAACACTACCGTATGCATGCTGCTGCACCGTATGTGTCACTGTGAATACTATATTTTTTCAGTTAGTTAGATAGTAAATTATATTGACTTATTTGTTTACACTGCTTGTGTTGTTTTTACTACCTGTACCCCCCCCCATGTTGCTATGATGCCGGCATTTCCCCAAGGGGATCAATAAATAAAGGAATATCTGATCGTATCTTATCTTATTCTGAAGGCTCTAGGTCGACTCCGCCTCCTCCTGGCAGCAAGGTCGAGACATTTAACCCCCTCACTGCTCCCGGTGAGCAGGTCAGGCACCTCGCACGGTCACCTCCGCCGCGAACAGGTGAATTTGTGAGGCATGAGTGGGTAAAGCCGCGCGTCGGATTAAAATCACTATATAAATGCAGCCCATTTACCATTTTTGTCAAACCCTATTTGAATTTCAATGCACGCCGTCTCACGTCGTAGCATTTATTCTTAATAAGAGAGAGCGATGACAGGCGAGAGACAAAAGACGGCTGTAAACACGCTCCGAAGTACAGCCTTGGTGGCGCTCCACACGTCCACACGGCCATATGAGCTGTCGGGCGAGAGAGCGATAAACCTTCATTCATAAGTGGGCCAATGAGATAGAGATGGAGGAGCAGGGAAGCAAGGGAAGGACACATCCTCTCTCTCTCTCTCTCTCTCTCTCTCGTGGATGAAGGATCTCTCTCTCTCCTCTCTCTCTCTCATGGATGACAGATCTCTCTCCCCCCTCTCTCTCTCCTGCTCTCTCTCTCTCGTTCGCTCTCTCCCCCCCTCTCTCTCTCTCGCTCGCTCTCTCTCTCTCTCTCCCACTCTCCTCTCTCTCCCACTCTCTCTCCCTCTCTCTCTCTCTCTCTCTCTCTCTCCCTCTCTCATGGATGAAAGATCTCTCTCCCACTCTCTCTCTCCCGCTCTCTCTCTCTCTCTCTCTCCCGCTCCTCTCTCTCTCTCTCTCTCTCTCTCTCCTCTCTCTCTCTCTCTCTCTCTCTCTCTCTCTCTCTCTCATGGATGAAAGATCTCTCTCTCCCCCCCTCTCTCTCTCCCACTCTCTCTCTCCCGCTCTCTCGCTCACTCTCTCTCTCTCTCCCTCTCTCTCCCGCTTTCTCTCCCTTCTCCCTCTCTCTCTCTGTCCCCCCTCTATATTCCCCCCTCTCTCTCTCTCTTCGCTCACTCTCTCTCTCTCTCCCTCTCTCTCGCCTCTCTCCCGCTTTCTCTCCCTTCTCCCTCTCTCTGTCCCCCCTCTATATTCCCTCTCTCTCTCTCTCTCTCTCTCTCTCTCTCTCTCTCTCTCTCTCTCTCTCTCTCTCCATCTCTCTATTCCCCTCTCTCTCTCTCTCCCTCTCTCTCTCCCTCTTCTCCCCCAATCACAACAATGCTGTTCATCCGTCTTTCTTTGAGCGGCTAAATTGTAATGTTAAACATAACTCAAGTCTCGGTAATGGAGAGGACGACCCAGTTAGCCATTGATTGGTTTAAGCCGCCTGTACTTTCAACAAATCTCATCCACAACCATCTCCTCTTTCTCCCCCGCCCCCCCCCCCCCCCCCCCCCCCCCCATCCTAGCTTGTCTAAAAGCTAATGTTATTGATGGTGCCATCTCGAGACAGGAGAGGAGAGAGTCCATTCGATTTTCCACAGCAATCTGGTGTAAATTTTTACACCCTCTCTCTCTCTCTCTCTCTCTCTCTCTCTCTCTCTCTCTCTCTCTCTCAGTCTGCACCCTAAAAGCTCGCTGTACGTACCGGTATATCATAATTAAAGGGAAATTGGACATTGTCGAACTGAAAAATACAATTAAAATCCCCGTTGGATGAACTACCTGAACCTAACTCACTCAATAAACAGACAAAATACTCCACTCTCCCGTGTGACAAACTAAGTACGAAAGCAGCCTGTGCCATCAAAAGCAATCTTTCCACTCTTTCAGCCGGGAGATAATATGGGAGGACAGAAAGAAAGGTGTGGGTGGGGGGGGGTGTCAGTGCTTCAGAGAGAGAGAGAGGGCTGTGTGGCACCTGCTCTCCCACAGACCGGAAAGCACCACGGAGGGTGGCGGAGGGTTCAGTCCTGGCGCATCGCCGGCGTCCCGTCCAGCACGAGCGGCGTCGGAGGAGGGGGGGGGCAGGCGGCGTCGTCAAGGACATGTCTCACACCAACCAAAAACTGCCCCCCCCCTCCCCGCTCGGAGGCCCACCACATAGATACGAGCTGGGGGCTATAGGTTCTCTGAGGTTCCTCATCGTGACTGAGAAGAACTGATTTTAAAGTTAAAATCAGTTAAATAATCCAGTGAAGGTTGGATTATTATTTCTATCAGATGTTTATTATGTAGGCATAATATTGATCTCAGCGGCTCAGCCACACCTCAAGGGCTGGACCGAATGTGTTTCATCTGGTTCAGTAAGTCACTTTAGCTCCGTCTTTACATATTTGGGGCTGAAGTGAACAGGTAGGTACTTTATGGTATTTTGGGGTATAATTTGGGGTATTTTGTGGTATTTTATGGTAATTTTGGGGTATACTTTGGGGGTATTTTGTGGTACTTTTGGGTATTTTGTGGTACTTTGTGGTGATTAGTAGGACCTGGTTTTGGGCTGAAGTGAACAGGTTTTGGTTGTTGTGAATGAGATTCAGGCCAGGCTATCCTGCTATGTTATTTGCATGCTTGAATAATGGGGAATATGCATTGACACGCAGGAGAGAGTGGAAGATGGACCCACAAGCCTCATGTTTGACACTTGCCTTCCAAGAGTGGATGGATAGTGAACTGTATACCCTAATTGTTCTGAAGGTCCAGATTAACACTGAAAGTCTGCGTTTATTATTTTGTATAACTTATATATTGTTTATATATATAAGATATATATCTTTACATCATCTGTTTGCCTAACAGTATTCTCCATTCGCTTATGGTAGGTCCCATTCTTAACGCTGTAGGCGCCAGGGCGCGCGCCCCCCTAGACATGTCTTCAGAACATGTTCAGACATGCCCGGACAAGCCCAGAGCGAGCGCATTGATTCTGTACAGGTGAATAGGCGGAGTCCACAGGGAACTAATATAGAGTACGTTGTGTAGACCAGTGGTTCCCAACCTTTTTCCCCCCAGGGACCCCCAAACATCTCTGATGAAATTCGCGGACCCCCTCCTAATAAGATACCATAAAATACTTTTTTTTTTTTCATTTTAATAACAAACTGCTTATACACAGGCATATGCATCACAATTAGACCCACTATGCTTCTTTGACTTGTGCCTTCAATCAACAAATCTCATCTTGCACCATATGCATTTCAAAATGTTTGGCCAATATTCAAATGCTGTATTCATCCTCTCAAATCAGGCCCTAATGGTGAACGGTTTGCATTTATGGAACAAATCAATGCAACAAATTAAACTAAATATGAGACAGGAAATTCCAATCAGTAGCAGAGAGAATCTGTCCTAGCTGGGTTTAATACCTTTTTTTTGTCATTTTAATAACAAACTGCTTATACACAGGCATATGCATCACAATTAGACCCACTATGCTTCTTTAACTTGTGCCTTCAATCAACAAATCTCATCTTGCACCATATGCATTTCAAAATGTTTGGCCAATATTCAAATCCTGTATTCATCCTCTCAAATCAGTCCCTAATGGTGAACGGTTTGCATTTATGGAACAAATCAATGCAACAAATTAAACTAAATATGAGACAGGAAATTCCAATCAGTAGCAGAGAGAATCTGTCCTAGCTGGGTTTAATACCTTTTTTTTGTCATTTTAATAACAAACTGCTTATACACAGGCATATGCATCATAATTAGACCCACTATGCTTCTTTGACTTGTGCCTTCAATCAACAAATCTAATCTTGCACCATATGTATTTCAAAATTTTGGCCAATATTCAAATCCTGTATTCATCCTCTCAAATCAGGCCCTAATGGTGAACGGTTTGCATTTATGTTGAATGAAGTAAGAATCCACTGCAGTAAAAATATCCTCACCTCGAGTGGTGGTAGTAAGGTTGACTGACATGAGAATGTCCTGGTTCAGATCCTCATTTTCAATATATTGCACATAAACGATGAGCACAGCCTCGTCTGCGACAGTTGTAGTTTCATCAAGTTGTATGGCAAATGGACCCTTTCTAAGCTTTTCTGACAGCTGCTGCTCGCAATCACTTGACATCTTATCAATTCGGTCTTTCACTACATTGTTCGAGAGTGGTACTGATTTTAGTTTATCCGCCACCTGTGGGCCGCACAGTTTCTAAACCATTTTGATGCAGGCTGGTTTGATGAGCTGCTCGCCAATATTGTGCGGTTTCTTTGCTTTTGCAATTAAAAGCGAACACTCAAAGGAGGCTTCGGTAGCCTTCTGTAAATCACTGCCACCCCTGCTCCACGCTACTCTAACATCAACAGGCTTGTTCGCCTTGAGAGACTGTTCTTTCCTCCGAAAAAAGTCTGGATCCTTCCCAACGGTTTCTGGGTGCTTAGACGCCTGATGTCTCTTCAGCTTGCTGGGCTTCAGGCTCGAGTTTGCCAACTTTTCTCCACAAATCACACACTCAGGTCGTTTGTCTGGTCCCTCAGTGAAGCCCATGGTGATGTAATTTTCGCGATTGCTGTAGGTCCTAACTTTTTTTGCAGATGAGCTGCCGTCATCTCCTTTTCATTTGTCACACATTTTCGCCTCTGGCGGCTGACTGCAGACGAGCCGAGAAAGTTAACTAGCGTGCTAGGCTAGCTACAGAAAGTGATACAGTCAACTGATTCGCGTTTTAGCGGCTACCCGGTAGCCTACTGTTAACGTTAAAAAATCATGTCTAGATGTTTATTTATTTATCTTTATTTTTTATTGTAGTGGAGAGACTATTCATGCTTCTGATGATAAAAAAAATAAAAAAAAAATAAAAAAAATAATAATAAATTTTATTTTATTTTTTTAAATACCTCAAATCATCTGTGGTCTGGCGGACCCCCTGCGCCCCCTGGCGGACCCCCAGGGGTCCGCGGACCCCAGGTTGGGAATCACTGGTGTAGACGATGTGCAGCAGCATAACAGGAAAACTAGCAGAGCGAGAGTGAAGACGTCTTGTGCAGTTGTACACAGACCGATAGCAGTGTATCGTTATAGAGAGCTAATGGCTAATTAGATACCACTATAATAATGTCGAGCCATTATTGGCACAGTATAGTGACTTGTGTAAGCGAAGTAACGTGGAGAGACTTATAGTTAAACCCAGCGACGTTTGGATATAACTACTCATTGGAGACCATCTGCGGGTTAGCTTCACGTACAAACGAAGCTAACTAGCTACCATCTATGCCAACAGGCTTTTGGATTAATAGCTATTAACCCTGCCATCGGGCGCTAGGAATACAAGGACCGGTTCCGTACGAGACCCCTTATCCCAGCGACGACAGGATTATCCGACCAGTCTACAGTTTCTCTGGAGCAGGAGCTCTAGAGAGAACCAACCGTCTCCAGCCACCATCTTGCTTTTCCCTGTATCGCCTCGCTTCGTCTCACTCCATTCAGAGCTCCACCGGTCGAGTATCCGTAGTCTAGGAACTATTCGTTACCGTTGACTTTGTTGCACTGACATTCTAGTATTAAAGGAGAACCGTAATAAATAATATGTATGTTTGCTATTGACATTAAACTAATGCTTGTTCAACTTGTATCCCTGTCCCCGTGCAGTTAATGGAGTGTCCGCCATTTTGAGTAACTGTACTGTCTGGCTAAATTAATATTCTTTAGTAGTGGTTTAATCTAACATATCTCAATACAGTCAGGGTTGTCTAGCCCCTTAGCTACACTAATATACTACATTATACGTGGACTGATGTCACAGAAGATGCTCTTCTGTTTACATCTTTCTCACTTTGACTTGCTAAAAGCACATCTTGGCACAAACACATGAATGTAATCTTTCAGTCGTGTATACGAGTACAGTGACACTGACCGTGCAACTCCGTTGAATGAAGCTTGTATTCATGTATTCAACTGGCATTCCCAGATTTTGGAATAACTTGAAAGTTGAATGTAAACACAATTTTTTTTAAAGTCCACCGGTCGGCGTATGTCCTTGGATGTTCACCGCTGGAGGGGACATGGACTGAGGCTTGTCCTTGTACAGCAGGGCGTGTGAATGCTGTACCCTACAACAAGGGAGGTTTAAGTTTAAGTTTATTTGGATCCCCATTAGCCACAGCAGTGCTGTGGCTATTCCTCCTGGGGTCCATAACATGTAAAATACAGTTACAGACTGTTACAATCACTGCCTGAGCCTCTCTCTCTCCCCCTGCTTCCACGCCCTTATATGGGCAGCTTCCTGTCGCTGTGTTCACACGCTGTCAGCCAAGTCCTATCTGCACACCTGAGACTCGTCAGGTCATCACCGGCGCTGATATGAGCCCTGCGGTTCCTGACACTCACCGTCCGAGTGTCGCTACACCTACCTATAGGTACGAGGACGTAACCTACCTGGCTGCTCTGTCTGTTACCCTGCCTTGCTCTAACCTCTGTCTCCCTGTGCCCAGGACCATCTGCCGCCGGCCTACGCTGTCTCACGAGACACCACCCGCCTGGACGTTCCTGTGGAGCACGAGGAGTGCTCCTGCTCGCACCTGTTGAACATTCCTGTTTGCTATAACCCTGTCTGCATGGTACCTGTTGGGAACATTGAACAACCTAAACCGCTCCATTCTCTCTCCCCTGTGTCCTGCTCTTGGGCTCAAGTTAACGCCACCCTAACACAGACGTTATACACTCACAACATTCACATGGCATACAGACAATTAAAACAACAATAAATAATCCTAATCAAATTCATAATACAATACATACTCCTAATCACTTCATAATACAATACAACAATACCTACTCATAATTAATTCATAATACAATACAGCATAATACTATTTAGCTTGTACATACATTATCTATGTTCATATCAACCAATTATACAACACATACCTTTTCACCTACGTATATCCCTATCTCTTTATCAGACACATACATTTTCATTTACGTACACGTAGGGGATGTCAATTTCTTTTGTTGAAAATGTTGTTTTACCAAGATTCTGAAACAATATTTACTATTCTCCTGCTTAACATGTCTGGGAAGAGAGTTACATTCCTGCATACCACGGAATATGACAGTTCGCTTCATTGCATTCTACCTCACTTTTGGAAGAAGTGTAAAACCTTGTGCGGAAGCATGTCTGGTGGAGTGGTTGTCTGTCAAGACTTATAGATAAATTGTTATATAAAATTGAGGGGATCTTTGTAACAGGAATATTCCTAGTGAATACAAGGAGTGAGCAGAGTAACTTATGTTTGACAAGTAACCAAGTTAAACAACTGTGCATCGCTGCAACATTAGTTCTGTACTCACAGCGAAGCGCTATACGTGCTGCTTTGTTTTGTACCATTTGTAATTTTTTCAGTTTATTCGTCATTATATTCGACCATACTGCAGGACAATAGTCAAGATTTGACAAAACCAGAGCTTGAATTACCTGTTTGATCAAATTTAGTGGTAACAAATGAGCACATCTTTTAACAACAGAAATTAAAATGTGGTACTTTTAACAGTGTACTGCAGTTTTCAAAGAAACATTTATATGGTATACATGCAGTATTTTTATAAAGAAACTGTCCTGAGGGTCCCTGGAACGAATGTATTTGTTAAGAAACACACATACTATTCCAAGAAGTATATTCTCGTTTCAATCGTTTTACAATAATAAATTTTTCTATGGGATAATATTATAAGAATTACATAATATTTATAGTTAAAAGGGTGCTATAGATAACATTCAGCCACTAGATGTCGCACTAGAGCACCAGCATGTCATTTATCAACATTCATTTTGGACCTGCCAATATTATTCAAAATTATAAATTCATTAATAAATATTTCTATTGGAGGGGAAAGCAATACTTTTATTACGCACCTTTCTAAAAGTGCTCTGTGGATGTATTATATATAAAAAAATATATATAAAATAACTCTACATAAAACGTTATCTATAACACCTTTAATATCTTTTGTAAATTAATTGCTGTGTCTGCAAATGTAAACAACCCCCCCCCCCTCATTCTAAACTGCATAGTGCACATTTGTGGGGGAAATTCCTCAGCTCAGCAGTGTGGACCTACATGGTAGTTAGAGAGGGGCCGTCTGAAAGGCCAGGGACGCCGAGGTCATCCGTGTTACAGTAAACTGTCCTTTTGAGCGAGACGTGGAGCTCCAGGCTGACCCAGCACTCGTGCCCCTCTGGTGATTATACATAATTATGCATACATATGAGTAACATACGTGTCTCAGAGGGATAAGCCAAGATGCACATTCTTAATTAGCTGTGTGTAATGTGCTAATTATCCGCTCAATATTTCTTAAAATAAATAAATAAATTAGTAAAAAAATAAAAAAGATAACATCACGTCTCATACAAGGTTGTTAGTTATTGGTAGAATTGTTTCTAGACTAGAGGAACCCATTAGCCTGCCCGACAGGGTTATGTGACC
The DNA here is from genome assembly GCF_963971535.1 of Notolepis coatsorum. Taxonomy (NCBI): domain Eukaryota; kingdom Metazoa; phylum Chordata; class Actinopteri; order Aulopiformes; family Paralepididae; genus Notolepis; species Notolepis coatsorum. Next base: position 83,277,391 of record NC_140173.1, read on the forward strand.
TTGCAATGTAGCTTAGTCAAAGAGAAGTCGCTTCATTCTGCCGCCAACTTGATAACTTAGACCAGTTTCTACACATGTGCCATCCGGTGGTTTCTGCACAATTCCCAGCCTTTTGGCAGAGATCCTAATTCATTTTAAATGTCTATACAAATAATTATTTTCTCTGAATGTTTATTTTGTAGCAAATAGTTTTGTTGTTGCTGCCATCTTTAGTGTTATGGATTTCTCCATTCATACTGTTCATCCATCTTCTCATTCAGACCAAGGAAACTATAAAAGAAGGAAGGGTCATTACATCATAATACCAGCATTCTATGCTCCGCTTGGTGCCAGTTCTATTGAAGCCAATGGGAGATGCATGGAGAAGAACAGTAAAACCCAATATATCTACGCCGTAGATATGACACTATGTTTGGTTACACTGTAATGTAATGACCCTTCCTTCTTTTATAGTTTCCTTGATTCAGATTCAGATTTAGTTCAATTTAGATCTAAAACTAAAAACAAAAACAACTATTAAGAAAAACACAGCCTAAGGTAATATGATGTATCAACGGGATAAAACATGTTAGCAGCATATTCCATACAATCTGTTAATAGTCCAAAAGGGCTGAGTGCAGAGTGTGATTTAGCAGGCCAGTGGCTTCACTATCTCAGAGAAAGTGATAAGGCTGGTGTGCTTCTTGTGTGGCTCTGCTATAGAGAAGAAGCTCGTCAGTGCAGAAAGGATCAGGGATGGGAGTTTTGCGAAAGGAGGATTTAACAACTGGCGAAAGCCAGGGGGAAAATGTAGGGAGGATGAGAAGTCCCATCAATACACAGAGGCCGTCGACACCGATTAATACACTGCTCTCAACACAACACAACACAACACAACACAAGCTGTTGCCAAAGACCAAAAACACAAGACTGTGACGTTCTTAGCCCGTGAGAGGCTACCGATAATAATAATAATACATTTTATTTATAAAGTGCTTTTCAGGAACCCAAAGACGCTGACAATGAGCAAAACAAATGAACAAAGAAACAAAGAACCCCAGGGAATAAGCAACAGTATGAAGACAAAGGACATACAACCACGGGTAACAAGTAACAGATACAGAGTCCAGTAGGGGAACAGTCAGGGAGGTAAGGAAACCGAGGGGAAAGGGAGGCAGGAGAGAGGAGAGGAAGTAGGGAAGGGGAGGGGAGGTGGTACAGTAGGTTGGAGGAGAGTGGTTATGGGTAGGGAAGGTTGTATGCTTGGGAGAACAGGTAGGTTTTGAGTCGGGATTTAAAGGTGGAGAGTGAGGGAGAGTCTCGGACAGTCTGAGGGAGGGTGTTCCACAGTCTGGGTGCAGCTCATGAAAATGCCCGGTCACCAAAACGTTTAAGTTTGGATGATGGGACAGTGAGGGAAAGAGTGGAAGAGGACCGGAGGGAACGGGTGGGGCGGGTAGGGGAGAAGGAGGTCAGTCAGGTAGGGGGGTCCAGGCTATGGAGGGCTTTGTAGGTAGGAGTAGTGTTTTGAAGTTGATGCGAGGCCTGGGGCACCGTAGTGGGACATTCAGGTTCTCATGGGGGAGTTTATTTCCACCACCCCTGAGCACCAGACCATCTTCAGTGTTCTACCGTTTTCAGGTAGGCAGACATGTTTTTATCATCTCTCCTGCACCGTGCATGCTCGCTTGTTTGGTCTTGGTAGTATGTACTAGTATGTAGTAATAGTATGTACTGCTGGCGGCTCGACGTTACTGTCTTAGTACTGAAATGTTTCAGCACCACGGACAGCGTTTTCTGTTGTGTGTAGGGTTGTTGTCACTTCATTCAAATTGTCACTGGCGCTGACTGCTAGAAGCCTATGACTATGAAAAAAAAAGCCATATCCATGTTGGATATAATGGATAGTTGGATACTGTTAAATAAAAAAACAACCTTAACTCATTAACTCGCTGTTTTTCCATCTGACGCCAGCGTTATTGACAATTTTCACGATGTTTGCGGACCCATCGTATATTCTATATTATAGCTATGGAGACAATATGGCTCATTTGACAGGCACCATTTATAGTTCAACATTGACAAACCAGTTCATTTCTACATACCTTCGTTTGTGCGCTGTTCCACGCTAAACATTGCCCCGTTTCAAAATAATCCAGTCTCGTTTTCTAGATAGTGAGATATGACGTGTTATATGCATATGCGCAAATCATTCAGGTTGCTCGCCTGAAACCTATATTATATCCAAATCAAACGTATATACTCTCTATCTCTGACATGCTGCGCGGTCAGTTTCATCAAGCCAGCAGTGTCACTCACCTACAAGGAAACAACTCCTCAAAACTGACTGTTCTATTCTATTCACATAATATGCTTACTTCATATATCTATTCTATTCACATATATGCCTACCACTTGTATCTATTGCTATGTTCGCCCATCACAATCACGCGAGCAGTCTAACACCTGTCCCGTCTCCCTGTGAGTGGCTGTCCCGGAGTGATGACTGGAGTGCTGGATGTCCCGTGATGACACCCACCCAGGATGCGACCCTCTCTGCGCCGCCCCCTGTCTCCCTATCTCCGGCTGTCTCGTAGTGATGACCGGAGTGTTGGACGTCCCGTGATGACGCGGCCCTCTCTGCGTCGCCTCCTGTCTCCCTGTCTTCGGCTGTCTCGGAGTGATGACCAGAGTGTAGAATAGATCCACTATCAGTTCTATCTTTAATCTTTTAAAATGTTCAGTTGCTATCACTATCAGCTCTATATTAAATGTTTCAAAATGTTCAGTTGCTATCGCATGCACTCATCTGTGTTTCACTACACACATGGGTGCATGCTTACCAACTGTTTTTAATGCAACATGCAACACTACTATCACCGACATCTAAGATCCCCCCTTGAATGGCCCTTCTAAGGTTTCTCTCCTCCACATTGCCTGTGGTGCATTTTTTCCTATTGCTAGGTTTTAGTGAGTTTTTCCTTACCTTCGCGTGGGGTATGTCTGGGAGTGTTGCATTTATTAATTTTGCATTTATTAAAAAAAATGTGGACCTTATGGTATACTTGTTTTTTTCTTGACTTATTGTGTTGTTGTTTCTTCTTGACTTGTTTAAAGAAGACGTGTCTCTGTTAAGCGCTTTGAGCTGCATTCTGTGTATGAAAGGTGCTATATAAATGAAGATTATTATTATTATTATTATTATTATTATTATTATTATTATTATTATTATTATTATTATTATTATTATTATTATTATTATTATTATTATACCATATATAGATGTTTCTTCACAAGATCATCAAGGGGGTGGGGGTCGTTTCACACAGCTGCAATAGTTACCAAAAGCATGGTAAAATACGATGCTGTGATCAATACAAAAGCATGTTTTAGGTCCGGTAAAATACGATGCTGTGATCAATACAAACGCATGTTTTAGGTTCGGTCTCCAAGTTTTCTCAAACTTGACTAAAGATCTGTTCAATGAGCACCTTGTTTTTTCTAGTTTTAGAGCCTGTAGGACCCCCAACTGCTGTGTGTAGGTGGAGAGACATGCTTCCACATCAGCAATATTAAACGTCTAGCTAAGAGCAAGGAGAAGGCCACTACAGTTTGATTCCCATTTCAGGCAGAAGCCCCATTTGTAATTTCTAATGAAGTACCACAGTGCACCTCGCTCTATCTATCCTTCCAATTTACAAGTTATTTTGGGATGGCCCCGCCCATAGTCCTTAATATTCATTAGCCCCTCCTATAACACAGTCTGATAACATGGACCTACATATATGACCCCGGGTCTGACCGTGAGTACCAGGAGGAAGAAGAAGAGGAAGATAAGAATCAACTGTGAGGGCTGCACGACGTTTCAGAGTGGCAAGTGTACTAGATCTATCAACAGTAGTTAGTTGGTATTAGAACTCCAGGGATACATTAGCTAACATTAGCACAGCACACTATTACAATGAAACCCACCTGCAGGCCAGCTAAGAGATGGCCGTTAAATGTAAAGGAGTAATACTCTATTGAGACAGGAGGGAATAACCTTTACCACTATCGCTAATCTGCCCTTTCTTTCTTGCACACGTTCGCCTGGTGTCATCTCCCGGGGGTCCTGTCCGGGGTCCCAAGCAAAACCCTGGACAGGCTCCAGTATGTTCAAAATTCAGCTGCCAGGGTTCAAACCCGCACCAAACCCTGGCAGCACATCACCCCCACCCTCATCCACCTCCACTGGCTCCCCATCAAATCCTGCATCACCTACAAAACCCTCCTGCTCACCTACAAATCCCTCTACGCTCTGGCACCTCAGTACCTCACTGACCTCCTCCACCCCTACACTCAGTCACGGTCCCTGCGATCCACGGACACTGGTCAGCTCTCCATCTCCTGAACCAGACTGCGGACCTTCGGGGACAGAGCTTTCAGTGTGGCAGCTCCCACCCTCTGGAACTCCCTCCCCGCAGAACTCCGCACCGCCCCAACTCTGGACTCATTCAAAAAACTGCTCAAAACTCACCTCTTCAACTTGGCCTTTAACCCCTAATTTCTCACTTTGTAAGTTGTGCCAACAAAACGCGGGTTGGAACCGGTCTGTGTGACTCCATAGTGCTCCTAACGTTACACAATATTCATTGGGCAGGTCATGGGCCGCCGCCAGTCAGTGGCATAAACAAAAAAGTATTTACTTTTCTTTTCCTCAAATATGATAGAGATTTTCTGAGCTGGCCAACGCTAACACACCATGACCTGCCTGTTGCATCACTCCTTCCTGCATAGCACAGTATTAACAAAGCTGCTGTATAATGGATTTGAATACAGCTCCCCATTGCCGCATGAATCCGCTTCAAGGTCCTCGACCTGGCATATCGCACTGCGAAGGGAACGGCTCCCACCTACCTCCAGTCAATGGTCTCTAACTACACACACCCTCAAGACCCCTTCGCTCTGCATCCTCTGGCCGCCTCAGACCCACTGCTATCCGAGCTCCGGAAGGGTCATCAGAGAGAAGCCGCCTATTCTGGTGGAATGAACTTCTCACCGCGGTCGAATGGACAGCCGAATCCCGACCAATCTTTCGCCGTCGACTAAAAACACACTTCTTCAATCAATATCTGAAATGAGAAAAAACGAAATACTATTCCTAGTATACTTGTAAGTCGCTTTGGATAAAAGCGGCAGCTAAATGACTAAATGTAAATGTACTGTGTTATGCATGAAGGCATAACAGTAAAGTCGCCCCGGCTCAGAAAACCAATGCATATGACAATGTTGTAATGGCAGACAATTGCATTATAGCTATACACGATACAATGATACAAGTCAGTGATTCATTTAAAAGATTAATTATACCAGTTGGGCAAGTAGTGGCTTCATTCCGACAGCCATTAGACTCTATAATGCATCACTGTGCCTCACTGCATCACTGAGCACAGGGTGACAGTACAGCCTGGAGAAATCTTCCTGGACACTTTTCACTTTACATTTTCACACTTATTACTGTACATTTGACTGTATATTTCAGTATATTTTTGGCTGGATAGTTGTATATTTAAGATTTTATAATGTATATATATATACCAGAATGTATATCCAGGACCGTATTGTATTCTTTACTCTATTTTATTCTTATTTTTTATATTATTATATTCTTATTCCTATTTCAGTCCTATTGACTACCTAAATGTGTATTGTTGTTCAATGTGAGCGATATGTAGTGCCGAATTTCCCTCGGGATGATTAAAGGATTTCTATTCTATTCTATAGTGAACATTTTTATATTTCCCCCTAGTAACTGATGCTGATTTCCTGAGAGGAAATGTTGGTGAAAGTGAGGATGGACAAGTATGTCAACATAATGCATCTTTGTCTCACCAATCTACCATCTCACAGGTGCTGTCTCTCGCCCCCTGATCACTAACAGGCGTCTGCTGTAACGTTCTGGGTCCTATCCTCCTTAGGATGGTACCCTACTGTCTGTCTGGTTTACTTCCTGTTGTTTGGTTTGCACTTATTGTATGTCACTTCTGATTTGCTGTCTCACACTGATTGTCTGTCACATCTGGGAGCTGTCACTGGCTGTCATTCTGGCTGTCACTAATTGACACGTTGGAATGTTTGGAATGTCCCTTGATAATGTCTGCTCTGTTCTCTTGTTCTTTGCTAGAGCTTCACTAGAAACTACGAGCAGGACCGCCTGAACAAGTGCTGACCCAACTCTCTGTTCTGTATCATTTTACTCTTGTTCTCTTAAATAAAGAGTTAACCTTGTTTTGAAAAGTAAACACTTCTCCGTCTCCTTCCTCGACAATTGGAACTCCCACTTACCTGCTAACCGTAACAGTCTGCCACCCTCTACTAATCTTCATGGCACTGCCCACCCAATGGAATGAAACGCTCTACGGCTCCTTAACTACTGTCCTTCTCTCTCCATCTTGCCTCCCACACCCTCTGCTAATCCTTATTGCACATCCCACTCCCCTCATAGCAGAATCATCTCCAGCTCCTTTATATTATATATCCTTAAATATTATTTTACATTTAGATATTCCAAATCACAACCCATATTGAAACGGTGATAGATCCCACACATATAACGTCATATTTCACCAATTTTTCTTTTGTCTTTCATTCGTTAGAACGCACACATTAATAATAATAACCTCGGCCTGTACAGTACAGGTGGAGCCATTAGGACTGTCTACCATTCTAACGCGGTGCCTTGGCAGTTGATTTTGAGGTTGATTGCTGTTTTGTTATATGCCACCAGGAGGCACAATGTATAAAAAAGCAAAGCATTTATTTACCAAACTCAAAAATGCTTCAAATATTTTTCTAATTATCTTCACCTGGAAAATAAATTAAAAAAACTAATTTTGAATGGAGCAATGTAACAACCCTCACACTGGACGAAAAGTAACCGGGTACCCCGAGCGCCCCCTACTGGTTGATACCGTTAATACAGAAGCTACCCGGAAACACTCGGCAAGGGTAGGTCCTAACTGCTACATCTGTAGGTGGGGGAAGATACCAATGGATTGATTGATTGATTGATTGATTGATTGATTGATTGATTGATTGATTGATTGAAAACTGTATTAACAGATTGCAGAATGGGTACAATACAGTACGGCTCAATACACACAATTGGGATGCAGACCAGAGAAAGACTTTCGTCTTGTTTACATCAGGGTCCCCCATTTTCAATTCATCATAACATACATTTATGACATACCAGATTTACAAATACAGTACTGTTTGTGATACAAGAAGAGTCCAGAGAAGAGAGTAGAAACTGTACATTGGAGGCGGGGGGGGGGGGGGGGGGGGGGTTGGACAGACCAAATTTTTTGTTGATGTAAACTGCAGCCCTGGTCTAGGGTAAAATAGCCTAATTCAAACCCACCAAACTTCAACCATGAGATGTAGCTTGTAGAGTGAGTGGGCTACCATCTGAACTTCAACCATGAGATGTAGCTTGTAGAGTGAGTGGGCTGCCGTCTGAACTTCAACCATGAGATGTAGCTTATAGAGTGAATGGGCATCAGCCACATCCGACCCACCAAAGCTTCCCATCCGGCCCGCAGAATATTAATGGGTCGCCAGTTGGCAGAGTAACATGCATAGCAATTATGTGTTGTATGTGAATACATTTTCCTAATTAAAATTGAAGAAAAGCATTCTCCGTTAGATAGGTGTGTGTGTGTGTGTGTGTGTGTGTTGTGTTTGTGTCTGTGTGTGTTGTGTTTGTGTCACTAACGTGGTGATAACAAGTGAGAGTGGTGGGTTAGTGTTTGTTGTGTTTATCAGTAGTAGATGTTATGGTAGCTAATTCATGATGTAGTTTGAGTCCCGACTCCCGAGCTGAACGGATTTTGGAACCTCTGATATAGACTCGTACAAATAAAATTGATTTTGAATTTATACTGAAACACTGAAAAGATTTAAGCAATAATGCACTCGAGCCGTGTCATGAATATTAGTGCGCTTGGCTCCCGTGCCCGCGGGTGCATCACAGCCGTGGCAATATTCATGACATACCCCAGGCTTCCGAGTGTATTATTGCTTTTATACAGCAGGGTGCACCGTCGGGAAAAATATAGGATTAATACAGAAAATTCTAGGGTCTTTTATATCAATTTCAGTGAACTTGGCGTAGAAAGATAGTTCCTAAAGATGTCTTGTTGCTATGGAATTCCAAATGGAGTAGGCCGTCAACAAGCTTGGCGACGCAAACAAATGACGTATTAGTCTAATGCAAGCGAAATCATATCATGAATATACTCACTGTTTAGAACGCTCTCGGCCAATCACAATGTGTGGTCGGACCTACCTGTTGTATAATAATAAACAATAATAGAAAGTCTGGCCCTCACAGGCCCCCACCCTTGGACAAATGTAGTTGATGATCCCTGCTATAAAGTGAGCTACTGTCTGAACGAAACTTCATTTGCAGACAATTCATATTCCTTTGACACAGCATTGTTTTGTTGGCCTGGCTAGTCGAGCATGTAGCTCCAGCTTGCACGGTTGTGTTTCTATTAAGACGTTAGATCCTAATATGAGAAATTATGTGATTTAATGTTCTATGCTTTATTTTGAAATGATGTGATTAATGTTCTATGCTCATTTTATACCTAATTCTATGTCTGCACATGAATGTCATGCATTGCTCTTGATCTGTCAATGTCATGCTTATTTTATGTATTTTTCACTGCTGTGAAGCGCTGTGAAGCACTTTGAGAGAGAAAATTAGGAATTCAACATGAGTGGAAAGGTCAATGAAGAAGTGTCATAATCACAGCAAGAGCCTTCTTCACTCCTCCTCATCCTCCCTCCACATTCTCCACACACCTTCTTCACTCCTCCTCATCCTCTCCCACACTCACAACGGAAGCCTCACTTCCTTATATGGGCAGCATCCGTTCCCCGGGTTCACACGCTGCCAGCTCTGCACTCAACACAGCTGTCACTCATCCCTGTGGGAGTGTTAAACTACCTTCCTAAGTAAGAAGACTGAACCTAAGTCTTGCTACCTGTACTCATTTATATTCCATGACCTAACCTTTGTTCTCTGTGTGCCCAGGACCTCCGCTCCAGTGTCCCTCCTACCTGGACATCCCGTGCTGGTGCTGCACAAGGAGTGCTCCTGCTCTCACCCACGACACAGCCCTGTGTCTACCTGCCTCGTGCTGCACAAGGAGTGCACCTGTCCTAACCTCAAGAACATTCTCCGTACTGCACAAGGAGTGCACCTGTCCCAACCCCAAGAACATTATCCCGTACTGCACAAGGAGTGCACCTGTACTAACCCCAAGAACATTCCTATACCTGTCTGTCGCACATTCCATTTGTCAAACTGTCTGCTTGGGGAAACTACATTAAAATACCCTTAAACACTCCATTCTCTCTCCTCCTGTGTTTTGCAATTGGGCTCCGCCAAATCCCATTCTCACAAGAAGCAGTGCACTGAACAAATATTATGATGGTAACGTTGGAGTAAAGAAAACCTGGTGCTCTTCAAGGAGAGGGCAATTATGTATAGGATTAATGCAAAGGCTGTTCAGCTCATGTATAATGGAAGTCCAAAGTAGAGGCACTCTGATTATTATTATTAAAAATCCTTTATTCAAACATGGATACGCTCCTACGTGTTCCCACTTCAAGCGGTCTTCACTGCAAAGTAAAATAAACGAGAGGCAATTTAAAAGCAATTTAAAAGTGTTGAGGTCACATGACCTATAAGTACTGCCCCTTACAAAAACACAGATAAGGCAAAACAGTGAAAAATAGAAAATGGGTGCCCAGTTAATGAACAGACATACTGTAATAACCACACAAACATGATGGGAGAGAGGGAAGAGATAAGGCTATACAATCACTGTTTGAACTCGAAACGCATAGGAGCGTATCCTTGTTTGAATAATGGGTTTTTAAATTGACAATCAGAGTGCCTTGCATTCCTTCCAGTCTGCCAACCTCTACTTTGGACTTCAATTATACTTAATCCAGACAGCTGCCATATATTTTTTTTTAAAGATTTATTTTTTAGCGTTTATCGCTTTTTGCTACTGGGCAGTCCAGTAGAGAGAGAGAAAGAGGAAGAACGGGAGACAGAGTGGGGGGAAGACATTCGGCAAATGACGCCGGGTCCGGGAATCGCCACTTGGGCGCCCGACAGCCGTCATATTTAATTGAAGAATAAACCTTAAGGCGAGACAGTACCCCCGAAATCGCCTTTTTGCTTTTTTCGACGATATTGAGATTTTGTTATATTTTGCTTCCTTAACATGTCTTATTTCAAACTAGTGGCAATAAAATATCGAAAACACACAATTATTTGTTTATGTTTACTTAATTTTGTCTGATCGTGTCCATAGATCACAATTACAATACAAAACTTTGAGGTTGTTTTCTCAAAAACAAGTTTCTATGCATTTCATGTGGGCTAGATCCACAAAGAATGGATTGCACGGAGCAAGTTGCACCCTTACTTACAATTCATTATGAATTGAAAATGGGGGACCCTGATGTAAACAAGACGAAAGTCTTTCTCTGGTCTGCATCTCCTTAACAATTGTGTGTATTGAGCCGTACTGTATTGTACCCATTCTGCAATCTGTTAATAAAATGTTCACTCAATAAATCACTGTGCAGATTGATTGATTGATTGAATGAAAATTTTGTTGAGAAGGTACCACACGCAAAATTGTCCGTGCGGGCCCCGCAACCTAGTATAGACAGTTACAACTTCAGTGTGTGAATTACGTTAATCCACCACAGTTTCACAATTACTCAACTGCACTCAATATTTAAATACCAATGTTAGTCTAAATAAATGTAGACAGACAATGTACGTATTAAAAAATAGAATGGATTATGTCCATGAGTGTAATTTTTTTTAAATTAAGGCCTGCCTCTTATATAAGCATCTCTCTTTAAATAAAGGCCTGGTGCTCTTTGCAGCTGAGGTAAATACAAGACCCGTCCAATATTAGAGGATTTAAATTGTAAAACAATTATTTTGATATTTCATTACCAATTATCATAGCAAAACAGCTTTTTCAAACAGTCTGTAATGCATTTTGGAAACGGGAGATGGGCTCATGGTGTAATGGGCCACCTGGCCTGAGAAACGTAAGGAGGAAAGAAAAAGTAAGGACTTACTTCTGGTCATTATTTGGGTAGAACACAAATATTTTGAATGCCTTCGGCAGACTTCAAATGAGCCATTTTAATCTAGATTAATCTAGATTAACTCCAGGATTGCAGATAGATTAATCTAGATTAAAAAAAATTATCTATGCCCACCTCTAATATATATATTCTATATTATAGCTATTGATACAATACTATGGCCCATTTGACATCAACTATCTATCATTCATCATGCAATGTGAGTTGGTTTTTCGTCATCAACCCAGCCGATTCACTTCAAGGGGAGCCCGAGTAGCCTACATGACTAACCTGCTCATGGGCCGAGCAGCACAGTGGGTTACTGCCTCCTGGGCAATGGGGGCTGATTTCTGTTTTTCCTACCCAGACTTCGTGGCAGAGCTCCGCAGGGTTTTCCACCACCCAGCCCGTGGCCAGGACCCAGGAGCTCGGTTGGGCACCTTCCGGCAGGACAGTGGCAGTGTCAGAGACTACGCGCTGGAGTTCAGACTGGCCGCAACGGAGAGCGGTTGGAACGATCAAGCGCTTCGTCTCACCTTCCTGAGGGGGCTCAACGACGCAGTAAGGGACCAGCTCGCGACCCAAGAGGAGCCCGATTCTCTCGAGGGCCTGATCAGCCTCGCTATCCGCATCGACGGACGCCTCCGGGAGAGAAGGCGTGAGCGAGCACGACTGGGACCCCCAGACGTACCCCCCGAGTACCACGACCTCGAGGAGATTTTCAGTGAGTCCCGGGTTCAGGTCCTTCCGCACCGGCCTTACAACTGTGCCATCGACCTCCGCTCAGGGGCTTCCCTTCCCGGCAGCCGCCTCTACAGTGCTGACCGTCCTGCCCCCTCCGTGACTGGTGGGGTTTTTCCCTCCCGAGGAACCCATGCAGCTGGGACGCACCCGCCTTAGCCCGGCCGAACGGGAGTCCAGGCTCAGGTCCGGCCTTTGCCTCTACTGCGGCCGGGATGGACACCGTGTCTCCAATTGCCCTACCCGGCCAAGAAGACCAGGCTCGCCGGGACCCCGGGAGATCCTGGTGAGCCGTTTTTCCTGTTCCCCCACCCGTGCACCACCTAACGAACGTCACCCTAGCCTGAGCGGACCAGCGGGCGACGGTGGGTGCACTCATTGACTCTGGTGCTGATGGGAGTTTCCTGGACGTTGGGTTTGTCACCCGGGCCAACATTCCACTTGAGGACCTCGAGAGGCCCTTGGAGGTCTTCGCGCTGGATCATCGCCGCCTGGCTGACATCACTCAACGCACCTGTCCAGTCCTTCTCACCATTGCTGGTAACCACGTTGAGAGACTCCAGTTTTTCATCACCAGCTCTCCTCTTGTCCCTGTAGTCCTGGGCAGGCCTTGGCTCGCGCTGCATGAGCCCCACATCGCCTGGTCCTCCGGCACCATCAGGAGCCCCTCCTGTCATGCCCAGTGTCTTCAGGCGGCGTCCAGTCCTTCGCCCCGGGGTTCCCCTGGTGTCCCTGTCTCTAGCCCCCTCTCCGGGCCTCTGTCTCCGTCTCCGGCCTCCCTCGCCGGTTCCCTGTCCCTTTCTCCGGCCCCCCTCACCGGGTCCCTGTCCCCGTCTCCAGCCTCCCTCACCGGTCCTCTGTCCCCGTCTCCGTTTCCCCTCTCCGGGCCTCTGTCTCTGTCCCCCTCTCCAGTGCCCCTGGTCGCCGGGTGGCTCCCGTGGAGGGGGGGGGGTACTGTGAGGATTGGTTCTTTCCCCGCCACACGCTTCTTGGGGTGCTGTGATGATTGGTCCGTTGCCTAACGCACACTTCTAGGTTAAGTATCAATTACCATCACGCACCTGATGTGTGTGCTAATCAGCGCCCCAGAGGGCTTTATATACCTGGACCTTCTTTCTATCGATGTCGGGTCGTTCTGGAATACAACTGCATTTGCCTGCTTTCCCCGTTGCTGTTCCTGGTCTACTTTCTCTCCAGGACCTTTCTGTGGAGAACCGCTGTGGAGAACCTTGTTCCCCGTTTGGAGCTGCGCCTCGTTTTGCCCGCTTTACGCGGTGCGCTTGGTGAAAGCTGGGAGTATCTGCAGAGCCGCTACAACGTCACATGCCAATTCCCCACCACTATCTGCTGGGAGTATCTGCAGAGCCGCTACAACGTCACATGCCAATTCCCCACCACTATCACCAGGAGGATTCTGCAGAGCGGCAGATGACTCTGCCAAAGGCAGTCTCCCCGTTTGTTTGATTATTGTACTTTATCCTTCTTTTGACTCTGTAAATAAATACGCCCTAGCATTTGGCTAACTCTGAACTTCCTGTCTGTGCCGTTGCGTTTGAGGTCGGTTACAAACCATAACACCAACGGCATACGTTGTGGAGTAACGTTACACACACACGTTGCGATCGAGGTGAAATCATGGTTGGATCACAGCAGGATTGATATCATTTAGTCGTTACCTTCACTAGGAGGTACCCCAAAAAGAATATTCCAATTGTCTGATCGGGAGTCCAAGTACTGGTGTCCATCGCGTCGCCAACATAATCCACCACAACAGATGCATCGGGGGCATTTGACACTTCTCAATGGGATCGGGACACCCGCTAGCCTCGCCTGACATTCTCAGGATGATTCCCCATGTTAACCCCGAGTCTGTGTGCCTGTAATGAATGGAAATATCTAATAAAAGAAATAACGATAGGCGGTCAGGTGGCGTAGCGGAGATTGCGCTCGTCACCAACGCAGGAGATGCTGGGTTTGAGCCCAGCTCTCGGCGTTGCTACCAGCTTGGCTGGTCGTTCATACTAATACAATTGGCAGTATTAGTGGGTGGGAATCTGGCGTTGTGGACAGCGACGCCTACAGGTCAGGTCTCGGCGCTTGCTCAGCGGGGGCAGGACTTGGTGGAGATAGCGTGCCCTCCCACGTGTTACACTTCACCAATGAGAGTCCTCGCTGCCAAGTGAAAAGACGTCACTGGCAGTCGCCGCACGTATCGGAGGAAGCGTGCGATCGGCTTCAGGACGCCCTTGTACCAACTCGTAGGAGAACATGCGTACAACAACCAGGTAGGGGAGGGGGGGGGGGGGGGGGGGGGGAATTGGCACAACGACTAAATTGGGACGGGGAGAAAAACAGAGAAAAATTGGAGAAAGAGAAGGTAAAAAAAAATAAAAAAAAAATAACGATGAAAACCCAACTATACTCGGGTCTGGCGCTGAACGGTCGGCGAGATAACCCAACTATACTCGGGTCTGGCGCTGAACGGTCGGCGAGATAACCCAACTATACTCGGGTCTGGCGCTGAACGGTCGGCGAGATAACCCGACTATCCTCGGGTCTGGCGCTGATTTGAGTTAATATGCACGTGTGAAACGCAAACAAAATGTAAACATAAAGACTTTGCAAACAAATACCTTCTCTGTTTGGGATGCCCCAGTGAAACACACAGTGGCAGAAGGTTGAAGGTTCCCTGCAGGGGTACCCGCTGACTCCTCCATTTTCTGCTGAACTGGCAATGTGGCCACAGCTGGTCAACAGCCAAGAAGGTCCCTCGTGTCATCTTCCGGACATCACACGCACAGAGCTACACGCCAGGTCGACAGTCTCCACATTAGGCCTCTCCCCGACTAAGGATTTGTATAGTCGACTTTGATTGGCCAAAATGTGCAGATCCCCCCCGAATGGGTCATTCCATTTGGGCTGTGGGGGGTGCTTAATGTCGGAAGGAGTCGACTGAAGGCTTCTTGTCCTCTGCAAAAGCATGCAATTAGTCAACTGATGGATACATCTTGATATTTGTCTAGTCTAGTGTGATCATTAGACGGGTGAAATCCTCTTTCAGTGCCTCTGTGCCCGTTTTCTTAGGCAGTTAGCCACTCTGGTATGCGCACCATTAGTGTTAGCCACGCTAACTTCCTGACGGGCAGACCCCAGGTGGTGAGAGCAGGCAACTGCACCTCCTCCTTCATCACTCTCAACATAGGGGCCCCCCAGGGCTGTGTCCTGAATCCCCTCATCTACTCCCTGTACACACATGACTGTGTGGCACAGCGGAACAACAACACAATCATCTAATTTGCTGACGACACAGTAGTGGTGGGCCTGATCTCTGCAAACGACGAGAGGGCCTACCTGGAAGAGGTAAAGGTTCTAGCGGGATGGTGTCTAGAGAACAGCCTCTCTCTGAACGTCAGCAAAACAAAGAAGATGATTGTGGACTTTAGGAGGTCGGGGGTCAGGGACTACAGCCCCCTCAGCATAGACAGGGCACCGGTTGAGAGAGTGAACAGTTTTAAGTACCTCGGAGCCCACATATCCGAGGACTTGACATGGACCACACACATTGACAGTGTTATCAAGAAGGCATGACAACGCCTCTACTTCCTTACGCGCTTAAGGAAGTTCAACGTGAGTCAGAAGATCCTCAAGAACTTCTACTCATGCACAAGAGAGCATCCTGACTGGCAATATCACCTCCTGGTTTGGGAATAGCACTGCACAAGACTGCAGCAGACTACAGAGAGTGGCCCGTTCAGCCGAACGCACAATTGGAGGTGGGCTTCCCACTCTCCAAGACATTTACAACAAGCGGTGCATGGACAAGGCTAAGAGAATAATCAAAGACTCCAGCCATCCAAACAACTGCCTCTTTGAACTGCTGCAGTCAGGCAAGCGATACCGGAGTCTCATGGCAAGCACAAAGAGACTGAGAAGGAGCTTCTATCCCCAGGCCATCAGGATGCTCAATGAACAATGAACAATAAGCAAACCATCAACACACCCACAGCACACATACACTCACTTTAAATAAACAACACACTGTAGCACCCACTTTACAACTTTAGACACACTTTACACTTTATATTTATATTTATATTATTGGTAAGGAAATTGCACATCATTCTCATTCCTTATTTCACCTCACCACTACAAGGTGGCACCACAAGCTAAGCTATACCTCACCATTTTTTGTACCAGCTGTACATACTGTATATATAGATACACTGAACAATTTTGTTGTTTACACTTGTTACGTACTTGACTTCTTGACTTTCTATTTTATACTTTATACTATCTTGTTATTATCTAGCACACTCTCAGGAGGAACACAGAAAGAAACATTTCATGCAAAGTATTCTGTATTCTGTATGACGACTAATAAAGAAACTTGAACTTGAACTTCTAGGCCTATTTTTATTTTTTGCATTTGACTAAGACATTGGCAGTCGACTATGGCTCCTTTCGATCGATTAGTCGACTATTCGACTAGTCGAGGTCAGCCCTACTGTACCTAATGTATTGTCATCGTATGGCACAAGTACAGTACAACAAAAATAAGTTGTAACCAGAGTGAAAGGTGACAGTAAAGTGCATTCAAAATTACAGTGATTAAATGTAAACAAGTGATTAAGTGGAATATATATAATGATGCTAATCTGATGTATGTACAGTATTAATATGCACAGTGACATACAAGTATACTGGTAGTAAGCCATACTGGCCAGTGGTATAACTAAGAGTAGGTAAATGGTACTCTTTTATTCAAAGTGCTTTACAATTCTTGTTCCTCACATTCACCCATTCACTCACACACCGATGGTGGAGGCAAAGGTGCCAACCTGCACATCAGCAGCAATTAGGGATTAAGTGTCTTGCTCAAGTACACTTCGACACGCTTCCCGGGAGGAGGGGGAATCGAACCAGGAACCTTTGGATTACCAGACGACCGCTCTATCTTCTGAGCCACTGTCGCCCCCATGTGTGTATGTGTGCCTCTCCATCACAGTATTTTACAAATTAGCACTTTTTATTTAAATGTGGGCACTGATATGCAAAAATGAACTAAATGGGTTTTATTTATATTATATAAAATGAAAAAGGCATACATCGGTGGGGGCGGTGGGTAAGTAATGTACTTGGTGGAGCCTGAACACAAAGTAACAGTAACTGAGCTGCCGATTGAAGAGGATGCCAACTCCAATACTCCAGAAAGCACTAGCCTGAAAAACTAATCAGAAAAGATAGTCAAAGAAGGCAGACTTTGGTTCAAACCGTACAGATTTCAAACAGATAGATTGATAGCTAAATGCTATCATAGCTGCCAAAACGACATGTGTGTGTGTGTTACTTAAGCATTACATCACACGCAGGAGTGGTTTGTGACCAATAAACCATGCCTAGGGGTGGTCGTTAGACCCCCCTAGGCATGGTTTATTGGTCACAAATCACGACTGCACGTGGTGTAAAGCTTTTATACAACTGCCAGATTCATCCAACCTTATTTCTATACAATAAACACACATTAATCGAAGATTTATTGAAAAAACCATCCGCCAGAAAAAGTAGTTCCCACAACTACAAAAAAGACAAGTTGCCTCCATGTGGAAGCAGCTTGAAGTGCATCCAACCAAACTAACACATCCAACTGTGTATTATTGGAATGATTGAGAGAAGTTGCCTCATGTGGAAGCAGCTTGAAGTGCATCCAACCAACTAACACATCCAACTGTGTATTATTGGAATGATTGATTGAAAATTTTATTACCAGATGCAGAATGGGTACAATACAGTACGGCTCAATACACACAATTGTTAAGGGAATGCAGACCTACTTTCCATAGAACTTCATTCTTAGATGCTTCTATATAAAGTAGGTAAAACAAATTAAAAGGTTTTCTTTGCCCTATAGGAAAAAAAACGTTTTCTTCGCCCTATTTTTTTATTTATTTCTTTTAGCCTAAACTTAACCAGTTGGAAACCAGGGGTACAGTAATAAAATTAGCAATCAACCAATCAATCAATTCAATAGACCATGCTCACTTAAAACAGCACTGCTTCTCTCTCAGTCTGACTCCCCCGCTGTTGCAGACAGGAGTGTGTATGTGTGTGTGTGTGTGTGTGCGTGTGTGTGTGTGTGTGTGTGTGTGTGTGTGTGTGTGTGTGTGTGTGTGTGTGTGTTTGTGGGTACGCCAGCGTCGGACAGTGTGAGAGTGAACGCTGCAGTCAGTGGGAAGGAAGTAGAAATTTAAATCAATCAATTAATCTATCAATCAAACCGCGATTTTTCTTTTGTTCTAGATTGACTCAAGACCCATCAATTACATCATCCAACATTGTTTAAAGGACTAACACATTCCCCTTGACAGAATCGCTTCATATTTAGTCGTTATGGTGCTTTCAACATAACCATTTGTTGTCCGCGATCTTGTTTTCTCCCGGAGTGAGCCGGGGAGGGTTATGTGATTCGGTTGTGGGCGGGTCCTGAGCCCAGGACCGTGGATTGTTGCCAATAAAGACGTGTGAATGGCCAATCAGAATCGAGAAATTTGCATGCCGTTGTATAAAGACTTATATGCAATACTGAACTGATAATATAAGCAACACATCACAGCACTAACTGAATAGATACATTAGTAATTGATCAGGAATTTGAGAAATATTGACTTCTGACGTGATAGAGTTCCCTTCGAGAGATCTCCACAAGATCTCCTCTGTGGGGGGTCAGTCAAAAGATCAAAGTGGAATATGTCAGAGGGATGCAGAACATACTTTACAATTTTCTTCTCAATGTAAAATCAAAGTGAAGTCTAGAGGATGCCAATAATAACCTAGAGCTATGTTGCACACATACACACACATACATTTGAATGATTTATTTATGTCCACATAAATACAAGCATGTCAAGGACATAAACACTAATAATGCAATCAGATATTGAGACACAGTTAGTTACAATAGCGCCTGCTTGTCCACATTGTTGCAACACAAACAGGATAATAACCAGTGATGGGAATAACGGCGTTATAAATAACGGCGGTACTAACAGCGTTACTTTTTTCAGTAACCAGTAATCTAACGGATTACTCTTCCAATATTAATAACGCCGTTACCATTACTGCCAAAAAATGTGGCGCGTTACTATGATTGAAGCAGTTTTTTTCATCAGACCAACTAGATCTCTGCACCGAGAGGCAATACTTTTTTTCCTTCCTTGGTTAGTGGGCAGCGCGCGAGACAAGCGCATACATGCTGACGATTGGCTGAGGTTGAGTACAATTTCATGGTAAGCCAATCAGAGGTAGAGTTGGGCAGGTGTTCGAAAGCATGCATAGTCGGACACACAACGAAAACACAAGCGAGTCAGTCAGCGAGAGACCACGGTCCGCGGGTCCGTGTACGTTTTGATAATTTGTTTGGCAAGCCCAAATAATCCAAAACGAATCCAACGAACAACACAAGCGAGTCAGTCAACGAGAGACAGGTCCATGGGCGTTTTTTGTTCACTCTTGTGTTTGTTGTGTTGCAGGGCAGGGCACTACAGTAGTGGAGGCTCTACTGCTGACAGCCTTATCAACATAGTGCTGCACTTCCTGGTTTAATAGCACAGTCATCGGGTGCTCAGAGAGAGAGAGAGAGATACAGAGAGATACAGAAAGAGAGTGAGAGACACACACGACACATATGTTTTTTTGTTTTATTTGCACTACAAAGTCTGTAGGCCTATGTCTTAATTGTCATGATTAGATTAGTTTAAAGATGATTAGATTAGATTCTTATATCTGTATATCTGTATGTTGTGTATGTCAATGTCATTATGAATTGAAAATGGGGGACCCTGAAAGTCTTTCTCTGGTCTGCATCCCCTTAACAATTGTGTGCATTGAGCTGTACTGTATTGTACCCATTCTGCAATCTGTTAATAACATTTTTCAATCAATCAATCAGTATATATTTGTTATTTATTTTTGGTATAGTGCTTAACACTATGGTCGCCAAAAACGCCGTACCACGTCATTCCCCGCCATGCTCATTCTGCCAAAGACGCCGTACCACGTCTTTGATATCAATATTTCAAAAATCTGTGATCGAAATCATATTTCTCCCCCGGAGACTTGAGATCTACTGTTGATCCCCTCTCAACGGTTCAAGAGCGCCATCTGGTGGCCGATCGGCGGATCGCCCAGAGCGGAAACAGGAAATGGAAGCTGGTGCTCATTCCAATTCGGTCCGATCACTCGGTAATAGTCCCAGGACTCGAGCTAGACACAACGGATAGCAATCCGTTACCAATAACTCGATAAACAACATGATTTGGACGTATATACTATTATACAACCTGGAAATGGATCGCATATTTCTACATCCCATAATAGGAATATTTCTGTTCCACGCTCATCGCCCAACGCTATGAGGAAGCTACGGTAAGATTCAGCGTTATTTTTTAACGTGTTCGATACTAACTGCTCTAATGATCATATCACCCACACTAGATGAATCATCTAACGTTGGCCACGGAATTATAAACGACCCCCCCCCCCATCCGGTCAACATCAGATGATCAGTAGTAACTTCTAGAAGCACGTCCATTTGAAATGTTTTATCTCGCGCAGATTCTTATCAAACTGTATTTGATCATCAATATAATGCATTTGGGGCTATAAATCACATTCTGGAGAAAGCTGCAGAAAACGATAAAAACATACTTATACAGGCGGTTAGGTGGCCGAGCGGAGATTGCGTTCGTCACCAGCCCCGGAGCTATGAGCTGGATTCGCCTGTTCGAATCCAGCTCACAGCTCCGGGGTTGTCACCAGCTTGGCTGGCCGTCTGCACTAATACAATTGGCTGTATTAGAGGGTGGGAGAAGCTGGCGGGGTGGGTCCGGGTCGTTGTAAACAGCGACTCCTACAGTTCGGTCGGGGTGCCTGCTAAGCGCGGATTGGACTTGAGGGGGATAGTGTGGTCCTCCCACACGCTATGCCTTCTCAATGAGAATCCGCGCTGCCAGGTGAAAAGAAGCGGTGATTGGCTGGACGTGTGTCGGAGGAAGCACGTGGTAGCCTCCACTCTCCCAGATGATCTGACTGTGGGGGGTAAGTGCGCAGCGACCAGGAAGGGACTGGGAATTGGCATACGACTAACATTGGGATGGGAGAAAATCGGAGGAAAATGGAGGGAAAAAAAAAAAAAAAAAAAAAAAACATACTTATACTTTAGACCGTATTTTAGTATGAATATGTGAATGAAAAAGTATAACGTTGCTACACCCTGAACAATAGATACTTGATGTTGAATGGGCCATAGTAATGTCAATTTAGCAATACAATTTAAAAAGTTATAGCCCTGCAAAGAAGGGGAACTTCTCCATAGACAAATAGAGCTGGCGGAGGATGGTATATTAACACCACTCACGGCTAATCTCGGGTTTACGATAGTTACGTTGAAAGTCACGTCACGGCTTTTCTCTGAATTTTTTTAATTTTTTTTGCGATCTGAAATCATATTGCATCACCCGAGCCTACCATTGGAAATCCAGGGGCCGCCGGCGATCAGATGTGAAAAAAGCGCCCCCTATCGTCTCCCAGATGGTAAATCACCCTTTTGGAATGGACTCAATGAAAATGGATGGGGGAAAAAAATATTCCAGTCCACATTTTCCAGTCCACTGATGCAGCCGGAGTTACCAGAGTTCATTCTGGAGCCTCTGAGCCGCGACGAGCATGGGTTATACTGTACACATGTTGGATCTATATACTTATCGATTTTTTCGAATGGTGATCAGGAATTGGAATATACCATTTGGATACCATCTGATGTCAGGTAAGGAATCTATGTTATCAGTGTTAGGATAATCAGACTCGTTTTCACAGAGATATAAGGTTTTTGTGATATGTGCTCTAGCTGTTTCACTGTCAAATACATGAGGAAATGAAAGCAGCTATTATCAGCGTGCGGCTCGAACGTGCGTGCGTGCACATATACTATTGATCATCTAGCGTTTATTTGAAAACGATTCATAAATAGGCCGACAAATATCAACGTTCTGGAATATTCCAGTAAAAGGCGATTATCATAGAATAGGTTGTTTTTCACCTGAAAACGGGTGCTTTTCAAAATGCTCTCAAACGGAAATGAAGGGATAAAAAACCAATCTGCCTTGACAACACTGACTGGAATTTTTTTTTGATAAGCGACGGGCAGATTAGACACATAGCCATAATTTAAAACATAGATTAGGCAATATTAACGTTAACATTGACGCCAATGGTGGCATTCAAGGGACTAAATGTGAATTAACCCACGGCACTCAAAGTGTTAACTCATTGACTGCCGGGGATTAGCCATGGCCCTGTGTTAGCATTGCCACGCTTTAAAACATAGGACTATGTTTGTAGAGCTATAACTATATTCTATATTATAGCTATGGATACAATACTATGGCCCATTTGACATCGAGTATCTATCGTTCAATATATGAAAAAGAAAAAAAAAATTCATCCATACATTCCCGTTTTATACCGTGGTATGGTTTTAGATTGGTCTGGGGTAATTCCCGAAATGCTGAGCAATAGCCTTATGCGTGTATTACACTAAAACAGTTGCCATTTCTCGCCGGTACACGCTACTATTTTGAAATCACATCTATATTATCGGTATTATGTTTCATCATGAATGCATAAAGGGGGGGGGGGGGTCGTTTTTTTATGCTTTGATCGCCACCAACGGCATATGTTGTGGACTAACGTTACACACACACGGTCGGATCGCATTGAAGACATGCTTGGATCAACGCAAGATTTTTGTATGTACCCCAAAAAGAATATTCCAATTATCTGATCGCCATTCCGAGTATTGATGTCCATCGTGTCGCCAACATAATCCACTACACATCATGCATCAGGAGTATTTGATTCTTCTCAATCCGACCGTTCTAAACGTCTACCAAATATAAAAACTAAGGCTGTCAATCGATTAAAATATTTAATCTGATTAATCGCATATTTTTTATCTGTTCTAAATCTACCTTAAACTGATATTTTTCAAGTACTCTTATCAACATGAGAGTCGACAAATGCTTGCTTTATGCAAAAAAAATCATGTTTATTTATTGCCACAATGAGAAATACTGTCCAGAATCTTCAAGTAACTAAGATGTGCAAACTGCATTGTAAAAATGTTTTATAAAAAAAAAGCACAAATAGCAGATGGGCATACCAATTTACTAACTGTAACATTACATAGTAATGATTACTAACACAGTAGTGTGTTGAACTTTACACTTGAACTATTCATCACCATTTAATACAAGGATGACCCTCATGCATTGCAATTTTGCATACAATTCAAAACAAACTAAATAACTTAAAAGAAAATAATAATTTAAAACAATGAATGTATTATGAAATAATAGAGGAAAGAAAAAGTTAGGAACTTGTTACATTCACCCACACAAGGGACCCCCTCTCTCTCACACACAAATAAACTCTCCCAGATCTTTCTCTTTTGCCCCTTCCTCATCTCTCTCACCCCCCTCTCTCTCCTCTAGGCTGTAGTCTGTTACGGTTGCGCTTTGGTGGCATGATGAAATGGAACCCAATTACAGATATAAGCACACAGTGAACTTGGAGAAAGCAGGCAGGAAACGGCGGTGGGATAACAAAAAGCTTTACTAGCAAGCATTGGCAACAAAGGATAACGTGAAACACAAAAACATGAACCAACACAAGGGTAACATCAAACAATGACCCAGCAAGTGAATGCTGGGCCCACAACACCTAAATACAACACTAATTAGAGACAGAGGGTGATTGCTAACAAGACACAGGTGTGGTAGACAGAACTAACAGAAGACAGAACCAGGCGCGGAGATATAGGCGAGGCCGCCTTAGGGCCCGCGGGGGGTCTGGGGCCCAGGCCCGGCCCGGGACTGAATGGAGTTGCCGTTCGTTCGTGGGACTGGATGACAGACTGCATTGCGCCATGCCCCGGGTCCTATGTTCCCCGGGCCCCCTATGTTTCCCATGTTCCAAAAGGGTTCTATGTTCCCCGGGCCCCCTATGTTCCCCCTATGTTTCCCTGGTAGCGATAAAGGCTCGCCCCAGGCTCGCCACAGCAGTGGATGGATTTAAAAGATAGCCACTTTTATAGATAATTTATTTGTATCGCAACGGAGTCATGGATCTAGTCGTGCCACGTAGCATTATGTCGAATAAATTCAAATCGAATAAACAAGTCTAAAACAAAGAATTTTAAACGAAGTTTAGCCTATTAAATCATTTTATAAGCGTTCGTTTATTTGTGGTCTGTGTGAGAACTGAAGCAACCATCTGCAGAACACCAGCCCAGCCCAGCCCAGCCCAGCCCAGCCCAGCCCTCCCCTCTCCTCTCCTCTCCTCTCCTCTCCTCTCCTCTCCTCTCCTCTCCTCTCCTCTCCTCTCCTCTCCTCTCCTCTCCTCTCCTCTCCTCTCCTCTCCTCTCCCCTCCCCTCCCCTCTCCTCTCCCCTCTCCTCTCCTCTCCTCTCCACTCCCCTCTCCT
This sequence comes from Notolepis coatsorum, assembly GCF_963971535.1. Lineage (NCBI taxonomy): Eukaryota > Metazoa > Chordata > Actinopteri > Aulopiformes > Paralepididae > Notolepis > Notolepis coatsorum. Next base: position 83,301,819 of record NC_140173.1, read on the forward strand.
CTCCTCTCCTCTCCTCTCCTCTCCACTCCCCTCCCCTCCCCTCTCCTCTCCTCTCCTCTCCACTCCCCTCCCCTCTCCTCTCCTCTCCTCTCCTCTCCTCCCCTCCTCTCTGTCCCCACGCTGTCAGGCCCTCCTATTCTTCCCGATTGTAGCCTAAAATAAATTAAAGAATGCTGGGAAATGTTGTCTCTCCTGTTGTGCCTCCAGTGCAAAATCTGACTTGTTACTGGAGGACAACAACATTACCCAGCAACCATTGCGTCATGAGACAATTTACCTGGTGCGGAAATTAAAACGAACAGCAGACGTCTGTCTCTTACAGCGAGTGAAATCATCAGTGAGTGAAAGTGAATGATCCATATTCCGCAACCATAAATTTACAAACATAAATGTGGCCGTCAAAAAAGAACAGACAAAAAAGAACGGGACGAGAAGAACGCAAAGCTACCTAAATTAGACACATTTGTTATAAAAGTAACAGGGCCTCGTGCCGACGTTCCTCCTCCTCCTGACCTCCCATCCCCAACAACAACAAGCCCTTCAACACCACCTGATCACCCGACAACATGCCCGGCACAGACACTGCCTTCAGCCGCGGTGTGTCAACTACCATGCAGCAGCAGGTAACCTTGGACTGTTGGACAGATAATGAGATTACAGTTTACCATAAACTTATATTTATACATCTATTAGGGCGGCGCCGGCCCAGCAGCCATGGCGCTTATTAATGTAAATAACATACTTGGTTTTTAAAGGCTCGTCGTATGCCATTCAAATAGGTGAGTAAACTGCCCTTTTCTCTATAATAGTATTTATTATCTGTCTGCTTTATATACCACCACGGCCTCACAGCCAGCGTGGGGACAGAGAGAGCTGGTCTGGCTGTTCTGCAGATGGATGCTTCTCAGTTCTCACACAGACCGCAAATAAACGAATGCTTATAAAATGATTTAATAGGCTAAACTTCGTTTAAAAGTGTTTATTCTATTTGAATTTTGTCTACATAATGCTACGTGGCACGACTAGATCCGTGACTCCGTTGCGATACAAATGAATTATCTATAAAAGTGGCTATCTTTTAAATCCACTGTTGTGGCGAGCCTGGGCCTGCTTTATATACCGCCGCTGCAGTGCAGAGAACACTCTCCGTGGTGCTGAAACGTTTTTCCTGTTTTATTCCACTATTCCAGGAATTTCCAGAATTGTGTGTGAGAGATACCAAGCTTGGCTTCACAGTAGAAGAGAGAAGACAAAAGCGATTTGATCACTTTATTTTTTTATGACCCTCCATGCTCCGTGACTTTCCTTATTGAAGCGTTCTTATTAACGTCCGTGTTGCGCACACGTGGGAGGAGGGAGGGATGTCCCGGTGCCGGGTCAGGTGGTGTGTGTGTGGGTGTTGGTGGGGGGGGGGGGCCCGAGCTGGCCCGAGCTGTCAAGAGCTGTCAATCTCGCCTCAGGGCCCGTGGGGCATTCCAACCGCCACTGGACAGAACACACAGGGGAATAACTATAGTGAATGTACAAACAGAGACATACAAGACTAAAACACATTTACAAAACACAGACAGTAGGGACACAAGTCTAACACAGTGGAAATAATACAGACAACAAAGACAATGAATAAACAACATATAAGTGGAGGCAAATAATGTTCAACAAGTGAGTGAGCTGATCCCAGATCTGCCACATCTGGATCAGCCCACCAGGTGGCAGTGTTGTAGTGTGCAGTGGTGAATTGTTATTGAAAGGAGTTCTGAAGGGGAGTTGTGAAGGTCCAGCAGGACCGGGGGAAGCGTTACAGTAGTCCAAAGTACAACCAACCTCTAGAACGAAGACTTCCCTAACACACATTTTAGATGCTTTATTTATGTCCACATAAATAAGATAAGATAAGATATTCCTTTATTAATTCCCTTGGGGAAATTCCAGCGACACACACATACAGCTCATCGTCTCATTAATAATAATAACATCACAATCATAAAATGTTTACAGTAACAACGGCACAGCATAAATTCAAACAGACATGTACATTTGTTGACACATGTCATCTACAGAATGCCTGAGACGCCATATGCGATAGTCAGGCTGCATCAACAACTGAGTAGTTAAACAAAGTGTCGTCGCGCCAGGTGGCGGGAGGGAGGGAGGGATGGACAGGCGGGATCGGGAGACAGTCTTAGTGGCATTCCACAGTTCTACACCAGACTTGAGAGTGTGGGGGGGGGGGGGGGGGTGCAGTAGTAGACAATGATTCCTAAAAGCACCGCTTTTGACTCAAATTCGATCCGTCGCGCTCTTAATGTCCTGCGCGACCCCCAGCAGGACTTGACCTCTCAATTGTTCGTCAGATGAATGGACAGCGAGTCTTTTAACAAGTTCCATGTGGGTTTTAACAAGTTCCATGTGGGAGACTTCCAGTCTGGCCACAGCTGTCAGGCAGCGGTCCACACGGTTATCATCCTTTTGTTCGTCTCTTTTCCCGATTATTCTTGTACAAATCCAGATCCAGATTGCGATTGCTCCCAAGCCGATCAGCAGGATTGTGATGATGTACACATCCTCAATTTCAAGAGAAAACAGGCATATTGATCGCCATTTATTCCAACTGTCAATCGCAAAGCCCGCTTGATATGTCCCGATTGGACACAGCGAATCAGCTGCGTTCTGCTTCCTTGAAGAGAAAATTTGATCAATTGCTGCAAATGACCAGCTTACTAGTTGATCCATTGTAGTTGAGTTGAGTAGGGAGCCAAGTCTGTTGAAGAAAGTAGAATCCACGCCGTCAGGGAGGCAGTTAGGGCCGGCGAGAGGAATGACCTTGGAGGTCTAGGGAGAGGACAGAAATATGCGACTGCTCTCGGCAAGAGGGAGGGAGGGAACGCAGACTCACCAGAACACTGCCGACGGGCAACTCAGCAAACAGGGGGTCCATGAAAAAGGAGTGAGAAGCATAGGAATCCTCCCGTGGAAGCATAGAGAGCGATGACGATGTCTCACACCAGGAACGAGGCCCACGGAGAGAGAGTAGGGCAGTAGATGGCACGACGTCTCACCCCAGAGACGCGGCAGTAGATGGTAGTGTACAGAACGACCTGGCAATGAGTGGAAGGCAGTCGGCAGTACTTGTAGTCTCCCGACGAGCTGAATGCCAACCACTCTCAGGTGCGTGAGGTAGAATGTTCGGCACGCCCCCTCGTTGGGAAGCATGCAGTTCTTACCCAACCCTCACACAATCTGCACCAACAAAGTATATATACGCGTTTCCTCGACAACCGTTGAACGCCAACCACGTATATATATGTTATTTGGTCCGTTTTCCTTTTTTCGATTTTAATATTCTATTCAATGTCACGGACCTGTATGTTGCCGTTAAAAGGCATACCATACTGGGACCCCAAGGGTGGAGTACCGGCCAGATCCTCCCAGGTGGCAGTATCGAGAGTGCAGTAAACCCTGTTCCAGATCGTGTGTTACGTTTAAACCGCTCCGGGCACAGTTTTTTAGTACAGGGAAGCCTAGAGGTTCACTCGGTCGAATTGAAAAGTGTCCGTGACACGAGATGCATGTGTTGTGCCGGATTATGTTGTGGACCAGATGGACATCAGATGGACCAGATGGCGATCAAACAATTGGAATATTCTTTTGGGAATAGCCCCGGTCAAAGGTAAGGACTATCTGACATCAATTCCAGCTTGATCGTACAATGTTCTCATACTGATCCAGCTGATCAGCATGTGTAATGTTCACATCGAATCGTTACTGGCAATCAAAGCATCAGAAACTACCCCCCCCCCCCCCCCTTTCATGCATTCATGATGAAACATAATACCTATTATATACATTTGATTTGGAAATAGTAGCGTGTCCAGGGATGAAACGCCAATGCTTTTAGTAGAATTCACGTTGCGCCCTATAACTCAGCCTCCCAGGAATTAGCCCGGATCACTCCGAAACTATACTTATATTCACCACGGGATAACGCGCGAACGTATTCATGAAAATATTTCTTGAAATTTCTTTTTTTTTTGCATCTTGGACAGAAGATAGTTACTGTCAAATGACCATAGTATTGTATCCATAGCTATAATATAGAATATAGATATCCTCATAACAGGCGCCCCAAAAATTGGCCATTTTAGTTTTCCTTTTTGAGGACTGCATACTTTTTTTGCAAACCAAAGTACTATACATTATACTTTATACCACATGCAAGAGCCTGGTCTCTTTTGAAAGATGACATTCTGAAGGTTCTGATACAATAAGGAAATCTCACCTTTAGTGGTATGAAATAGAGTAACATATGTCTGAACTTGAGTTGTAGAAAAACTTGTTACTCAAGTTTTTCTGTAGTAGTTAGTAGTCCAGAAGTAGTATTTCCCCAGAAATGCGTATGGCTTAAAAAAACTCCCAAGATCCATGGCCTGAAGTCTTATGTAGTACATGTCCACATTTCATAAAGATCTGTTCATAAATGAGTGATTAGGAATGATTTTGGTAAACTGTGTACAAAAGAAAAGCTCTGTTTTCTCATAGACTTCAATTCATTCTGTGGTTTTTCTCTTCCTGTTTTCGCTCGTAACTCTTCACCTAGATCCCTGATTCGTACATCCCCAGGTGGGGTATCATTGGAAAGCCACAGTCATTGGCTACAACCCTGTCCAATAATTTTTTCGATATCGCCAAATGATTGACGGAACTAGAGCCCCAAGAGTCGGGAGTAGTATTTGCGCAATACCGTGTACTTTGCGCAAGCCTCAAATATCGGCATGTAACTCGAGAACCGCTGAACGGATGCGCTATCGACAGGCAACAAATGGGGCTATAATTCTATATATATATATTGTATTACAAAATATGCACACCCGAGCCACTAGTGGTCGCCAAAGTGCCGGTGGGAAAACCGTCCTCAAGAGGGCCCACATGTGGATACCTTGTAAGACAAGGTATCTTTTAAAGTGTGGCCTAGCTAGAACAGGATAAGGATAATAGCTGGCAGTGAATGAGTTAAGGACATAAGCACTACCAGTGCAATTAGCTCATTGGGAGTCATTCAATTATGTTTGTGACTGTGCAGCATTCATCGTACACATACAATATTGACACAGATGATGTTTCAAAAACAGATACAATAGCATTTCCGTAAAACTATATCTACTCTATGGGTACAAAAAGCGACGCTGTCTCCAAATAGAGTGGCTACCAATAATAGTAGATATAGAGCGATAGATCTCTTGGAGATGTGGGCCATCTGAAGGCCCCTAACCACCAGCTTGTGAACATGACACAGGCTTCCAAAATGAAAGATAAAAGTCGACACTTGGGCTTATGTTTATTTTTATTTAAAAAAAAATGTATTATCTTTATTAGCGTTTTTCACAGCTTTTTCTGGCCACGCAGGAGAGAGGGAGAACAGGATGAGAGGCAGGGCGGACATGTAGCAAATGGCCACCGGGACTGGGAATCGAACCCGGGGCGACCGCTTCGCGACTCAGCGTGCTATATGGTGTGCTACTGGAGCACCCCATGGGGGCTTGTGTTTTTCTTAAGGGGATTGGCTGGTAGTATTTTCGTGCCTGCCTCTCTTCCCTCCCTTGCTGTTCTTTCAAGCTTCCCTATAGGATTGCAATGAAGTCATGGGTCGGCACCTGTGGCTTATTACCAGGAAGGAGATATGGATTGACAGACAGGTACCACAAGGAGGTTTCGCAACAAAATGCTGTTCGTTTCCACCTGCTATCTTCAGTGACAGTTCTTCAGCTTCTGCAATGCTAACATCAACTACCTCCGGTCCAGCCAGCTGAACCCAATGGCTTTGTCTCTGCTTCATCTCTCCCAAGCGCTGTATATGTTGTTATTGGAACTGTGAACGAGTATGCCACTCATTCATCTCTCCTTTGACAGGCTGACTGAATCCTTTTCTACAACGCATTTAATACCATCCAGCCACTGCGGCTAAAGGAGAAGCTCACTGGGATGCAGCTGGACCAGGGAATGGTGGCCTGGATCATCGACTACCTCACCAGCAGACCTCAGTACGTGAGACTTCAGGGCAGCCAATCAGAGGTGCTGGTGAGCAACACCGGCGCTCCCCAGGGTACCGTGCTGTCACCCTTTTTGTTTACCCTCTACACCTCCGACTTCCGCTACAACAGAGCTTCGTAGGGTGGTCGGACAGTAACCAGCTCCAACTCAACGTCAGCAAGACAAAGGAGTGGTGGACTATCGGAGAGGCAGGAAGGGTCCCCCTTCTCCCATAATCCTCGGAGGGGAGGAGGTAGAGATGGTGGAGTCCTACAAGTTCCTTGGAGTTCACCTGAACAAAAAACTGGACTGGTTAACAACTGAGGCCCTCTACAGGAAGGGACAGAGCAGGCTGTTCTTCCTGAGGAGACTCAGGTCGTTCGACGTGTGCAACCGACTGCTCTACCAGTCGGTTGTAGCCAGCGTCCTCTTTTTTGCTGTGGTGCTGTGGTCAACTCGAGGGACTCCAGCAAGCTGAACAAGCTGGTGACGAAGGCTAGCTCAGTAGTGGGTGGTGAGCTGGATAACCTAGAGGTGGTGGCTGAGAGGAGGATGAGGAAAAAGCTAGAAGCCATCCTGGAGAACCCCTCTCACCCACTCTACGAGGAGCTAGCCAGAATGAAGAGCACGTTCAGCCTAAGACTCATCCCCCCCGACACACCACAAACCGCCTGGGCCGGTCCTTCATACCGGCAGCCATCAGGCTCTACGACAAAGAGCTCTGCTGACAGAACTATCACTGTCACAACTCTGGACTTGAGAACCAGAGACTCACATCACCGTACTGACTATCTTGTATTTTGCACTAGAGACTCATATCACTGGACGCTCATCACTGGACTATCTTGTGTTTGTACTTTTTGTATTTGTATCTATACTTTAAGTGTATCTATAGTGTATATAGATACTGGACTGTATAGGACTGTGAAGCTATGTATCCCCCCCCCGCCCATGCTGCTTTGACACCCACATTTCCCCAAGGGGATTAATAAAGGATCATCTTATCATCTTATCTTATCTTAACCAGAGAAGAGTTGTAGTAAACCGAACCAGAACCAGGACCAGAGATGACAACGGACCTATTTTATTGTTGCACGTCACTCCACGTCCCCAACGATACAAAGGTAATTGTACAATTGGCTGCTCAGCTGTTTCATGGGCAGGTGTTCAAGATTCAACTTTATTGTCCCCAGTGCAGGGAAATTAGTTTTGTAGCAAAGGCAAAATCATTAAAAACACAATCGACATAATAAATGGACACATTTTAGAATCAATAAAATAGAGAAGGACTAAATATGACCAAATGCAATGATCAAGAATACTCTGCTTTATTTGCAGGTGGACCACTTTGAAAAATCTATTGTATGTCGGGGGCCAAAGCAGTAACACGGGGGTCATGCGTGTGTGTTTCTACTGCACATTTCTAGACCTAAATTGGGCCTTTATGGTGATTCTGTGGTTCAGTTTATTTACAGGTGGACTAACCCCCAATTTATGCAACTCATCAGACAATTATACCCAAACCACATGGTTTTTGACCCTAACTAGCATAAATTGGATATTGTTGGAGAGCTGAGACTCTTAGAGTTCCTTTGAGCCCAATTACATTAAAATGTCTTAAGGTGAGGCGTCAAGGGACCCCATTGTAATTGGATTAAACGATTTTCTTCTTCCATGTCAAAATGTCAGGACGTTGGGACGTGAATTCATCACTTTCGCCTCTTGTTTGATGTGATACCATATCTCTGCTCTAGCTTTAAAACAGCCCAAGGGAGCCTCAGAGAGACAGCGATTCATACGATTCAAATCAAATATCAATGTTAACTGATATATTTAAGATAAGAAAAGATAAGATATTCCTTTATTGATCCCCTTGGGGATATTCAGGCATCATAGCAGCGTGGGGGGAGGGGGGAGGGGAGGTACAGGTAGTAGAAGACATGATACAGGTCGTAAAATGATCATACAGTGGAGAAGTACAAATAAAAATAGAATAAAATATAACAATATAATTAACTCTGGGCATGCGCATAAGGGCAAGTAGGCAGTGTATAAAGGTCAAGGTGCAAGATGAGGGTATGCATGCCCTCTCTAATTATATTTGCCCTACAATAAATATAGTTACCATATATAATATAATAATCAATGTCCTCATTGGGCCACGGAAAAACCTGCCGTGGGCCAGAAGTTGAGGATGTCTGCCCTAGAGAGTTCAACAGAGCTATTGCACTATAGGGACAAATGAGAACTCATACTGTATCTATTGGTTTTCACAGTTGGGAATCTATACCATAACCCAGAGGATGAGCTCTGAGATTCTGCGTAAAGGGGATGGACAGCATCATAAATAATTACATGTAGCCTTCTTACCAACCTGCTTGCTGTACAAAACAGCGGCACCGTTGAAATCCAATGATCCTGCTGCCCATATTGACATTTTTTGCCAGAATAGTATTTGATTTTATATCCAGGTTTCCATACCAACATGCCAAAGAAAAAGTAATAACAGACTGTATTACTTGTAGAATTGTGAATATTTGACAAACTGTCAACAAGGGCTTTAGTTTTTGAGATACCCCTACCGGAGGTAGAACAAAACACAAGCATGTTTTTCCTCATCTCTAAGGTCTCCCATATATGAAATGGATTCTTGTATAATAATATTTTACTGCAAAACTTGTTAAATTGATAGATATTGTTATACACCCCCAAAGGAAAAAATAACCAAAATATAGCCTGGCCGTATGGGAGTTGAGACATATAAACTCATGTAGATTAATAATACAAGCTACAAGAGCTTTCAAACTTGACATGCTACTGTAGCAATCAGACAGTTGCTTAATTTTTTTATTTTTTTTATCCACTTTTTCTCCCCATTTTAAATTTTTCTCCCATCCCAATTTCGTATTTCCAATTCTTCCCTCCCCTGTCTTGAACGTTGCTAGACTATGCCTCCCACTGGTCGGCTGTAGTGAGGATAGAAGCCTTGCATCACGCGTCTTCTCCGGTACACGAGGAGGCAGCCTGTCGCATCTTTTCACCGCAGCAGCTCGAACTCTCAGTGGCGAGGAGTAACGCGTGGGAGGCTCACGCTGCCCCCGATACTTCCTGTTTCCGCCGCACCGGCGTCACCCAACCGACCTGTAGGAGTCGCTGTCCACAACGTCCAATCCCCACCCACCGGCTTTCCCACCCTCTAACACTGCCAATTGTGTTAGTATGACGGCCGGCCAAGCTGGTAGCAACGCCGAGAGCTGGGCTCGATACCAGCATCTCCTGCGTTAGTGGCGAGCGCCTTGCCCACTGCGCCACTCATAGAAACACAGATGAGGGCTTTTTCATAAAGTTGTGGTTGTGCTGAATCCAGCAATACCACATGTGTAAATATAGCATGCATGGTCAGGGAGTTACATCAGTAAATGTATGAGGTGTCCTAAATGAAAGAAAATGAAACATTGACATAATGAAGTCTTCAGTCCAAAGCCCACTATCAGTGGTGAGAAGCATGTTGACAAATTCAATGTTACTGCAAAGTAAATTCACTTGAGGTAATGTTCTGGTCTATAATGTTAATATATTTATGATACATTTAATAAATTATACATTTCATATGATACATTTTATGATACTTCATATGGAAACAAAGATCCAATTGAATCAGGTTGAAATTTATTCAATCTTTATTTCAATCTACTGCGTTCTGAGCCCCCTGCTGTATTCACTGTACACACAAACCACTCTTAAAGAGCACCTACAGGAGGCTGCAATTCGAAACTGGGCACCGTAAATGTACAACCCCCCCCCCCCCCCCAACCTCGTCCTAATAGACAGTCTCCTCCCCACCATATGTGAAGAAACACACTCCTCAATGTCAGTTTCAGTATTTAATAACAGACAAAGATGAAGACACTCTGAAACAGACAAGACAACACACTCAGCTGACAATGTGTAACATGAATACATAATAACACTATGGTAACACATAAATATATATATATCTGTATAATGCATATAATATAATATATATAATATGTATGAACAGCAATAGTGCAATAAGCATCTCACATGAATGAGTGAACGAACGTCTCTGCAGCAGGCGAGTGAGGGAATGAGGACTAAGATGGCCGCTCAGCAATAACAGCGCAGATCAAGGCATGTCCGGTTGGGTGCTGGTAAGACGCTGCCCCCTAGTGGCCGGCGATAAACTCTTCAATATGTATATATTTTCTCCCCACCGTATGTATATTTTTTCTCCCACCCACCCACCCCCTCCTAATGTACTGTCTCCTCCCCATCATTTGTATATATTGGGTCTCATTCCCGAAAATTTTCCAAAGATATATTCTGGAAGACTTATCTTGGAACCACTGAGACATAATCTATGACAAGTACACTCTGAGTCCTGAACGTGCTGGAGATATGTCTTAAGTGGCTGAAATGGTCGCAGAAATGATATGATCTGATATCTGCTTGGAGAATGGCATTCTGTCGTAAACTCCAAAGCGTAGGCCTGCCGCGATAAGCAATAAATCGATTAATTGCCGCGATAATTAAAATTAATGCAATGATTTTGACGGGCGCGATTAATTGCTATTTGCGCGTTTGTTTTAATGAGGCGGAACCAGTGCCCCTTGTCAGTCACTGTCCGTGTTGGGAGGCGGGCCGCTGGCCTTACTACAGAGCACAGCACGCGACAACATATTTATTTCACAATATAGGGTTCCATGGTGGTCCAGTGGGCCTCTCTATTGTATTTATTGTAGGTGACATATTTACCTACCTTGTTTAACAACCAGGAAAGTTGGAAAGAGAAAGTTGTATGTATTGTAGTTGAAATATTGTAATCCAAATCCATGCACACACAAAAAAATGTAATTCAGCTAATTCAGCATATTAGTTACAAGATTGTGGTGGTAATGCATTCTTATGTTGATACATGAAGAGGCTTTCGTTTTGAGAAAATGGAGTTTGTTTATAGTGGCGACTCCCCAGTGGTCAGAAACTCATTATTGCAGTTTTAGCCCTTTCACTACCACACTACCAAATGGTTAACCCTTTCACTGTGACAATACATAAGGTTAACCCTTTCACTGCCACACGACAAAGTGTTAACACTTTCACTACCACACTACAGAAGGTTAACCCTTTCACTACAACCCTTTCCCTCCCCCGTGAAAGGTTAACCTTCTTTAGTGTGATAGTGAAAGCGTTAAAGACCCAATCCGTGATCCAAAATGTAAACAAATTGGGGCATTCCCACCACCAGAAATGGGAAGAAATAGCAATGAAGACCCTCTTGACACAAGAACTAGCATTAGGAAACAGGTGAATGTGAGTTTTTAATTGTATTTGCTGTATTTATTTGTGACTGTATACGGTTTGTTTACATTGGTAATGTTTGTCAACACTGGGTTGAACATAGTTAGGCTGTATGTCATATATGTTATGATGAATTGAAAATGGGGGACCCTGATGTAAACAAGACGAAAGTCTTTCTCTGGTCTGCATCCCCTTAACACTTTGAGTGCCACGCCTGGTTTTCCGTTTTACCGGCTGAATGCCACCATCGGCGCCAATGTTAACGTTAATATCGCCTAATCTATGTTTTAAATTATGGCTATGTGTCTAATCTGCCCATCGCATTATCAAAGACTATTTTCCAGTCAGTGCTGTGAAGGCAGATTGTTTTTTTATCGCGTCGTTTCCGTTTCAGAGCAGTTAGAAAAGCCCCCGTTTTGATATAAAAAACAGCTCATTCTGGAGCATTCTATGAAAATCGTCTTTTAGTGGAATATTCCACAACGTTGATATTCGTCAGCCTTTTTATGAATCGTTTTCAAATAAACGCTAGATGATAAATATTATACGTGCACGCAAGCACATTACGGCCGCGCACTGATAATCGCTCCGTTGATTTCCTCACAGACTTTTACAGTGAAACCGAAAGAGGACATTTCACAAAACAGCTTATAACTTCATCAAACTTACTCTGATTATCCTAACACTGATAACATAGAGTCCTTACCTGACATCAGATGGTATCCAACTGGTATATTCCAATTCCTGATCACCATTCGAAAAAATCGATACGTGTATGGATCCAACGCGATACTGTAGATCTCCATGATCAACGGGGATCTGAGGTTCCAGAATGAACTGTGGTAACCCCGGCTGGATCAGTGAACTGGAAAATGTGGAGTATCGGATTTTTTTCCCCATTCATTTTCATTGAGTCCATTCCAAAATCATTATGTCATCTGGGAGACGACAGGGGGCGCTTTTTTCCACAGTGATCGCCGGCGCCCCTCGGCTATACTCGGGTAGGCTCGGGTGATGCAATAATTTTTCAGATCGCTAAAAAAAAAGAAAAAAAAAATCAGAGAAATCTCGTGAGTGGCATTCTACGTCACTATTAAAAACCAGAGAAATCTCGTGAGTGGCACTCAAAGTGTTAACAATTGTATGTATTGAGCTGTACTGTACTGTACCCATTCTGCAATCTGTTAATAAAGTTTTCAATCAATCAATCAATCTGAATTACAATGGGTTAACACCAGTGATGGGAATAACGGCACTATAAGTAACTTCGTTACTAACGGCGTTCGTTTTTTCAGTAACGAGTAATCTTACTCTTCCAATCTTAATAACGTCGTTACCGTTACTACAAAAAAAATGCGGCGCGTTACTATGAATGAACCTGTTTCTTTCATCAGACATATCTCTGCGCCGAGAGGCAATAATATGTTCTTCCTTGTTTAGTGGACAGTGCGCGAGCCAAGCATACATGCTGACGATTGGCTGAGGTTGAATACAATGTCATGGTAAGCCAATCAGAGGTGGAGGTGGGCGGGTGTCTAAAGCATCCAGAGTCTGACACACAGCGCGACAAGACAAGCGATCACTGATCAGTCAGCATGAGACCGCGGTCCGTGTAGTGTACGTTTTGAGCTCAAAAACGAATCCAATGAACAACACAAGCGACTCAGTCAACATGAGACCGCGGGTCCATGAGCGTTTTGTGTTCACTCTTTGCAGCGCAGGGCAGTAGTGGCTCTACTGCAGTGCTGACAGCCTTATCAACAGTGCTGCACTTCCTGGTTTAATAGCACAAGCTTCAGGTGCTCAGAGATATATATATATATATCTGTATGTCATGCATGTCTTAAATGTAATGATTCGATTAGTTTAGATGATTCGATTAGATTCTTATATCTGTATGTTGTGTATGTCATTGATTGATTGATTGAAAAGTTTATTAACAGATTGCAGAATGGGTACAGTACAGTACAGCTCAATACATACAATTGTTAAGGGGATGCAGACCAGAGAAAGACTTTCGTCATAAATGTCATGAATTGAAAATGGGGGACCCTGATGTAAACAAGACGAAACTCTTTCTCTGGTCTGCATCCCCTTAACAATTGTGTGTATTGAGCCGTACTGTATTGTACCCATTCTGAAATCTGTTAATTAAAATGTTCAATCAATCAGTATATATTTGTTATTTATTTTTGGTATAGTGCTTAACAAGCATAATTTAATGTTGCCCAGTTGTGGCCTGTTGAGGGGCAATACATATCAAAAGTTCCAAAACATCTATTCTGTTTGTATTTGTATGATCCACTATATAAACATAGTAATTATAATATCTACATAGCCTACATGGCATTTGATTGGAGGCTAGTCTCACTTTGTCCCACAGCAACATTAAAATAGTTTAGATTTGTGTATGTTGTTTATGTAAAGAAAAATCTTGAAAGTAACGCAATAGTTACTTTCTGAAGTAACTAGTTACTTTTATAATTTGTAACTGAGTAAGTAATTTAGTTACTTTTTGGAAGAAGTAACTAGTAACTGTAACTAGTTACTTTTTTAAAGTAACTTGCCCAACACTGGTTAACACTATGATCGCCGATGACGTGTTTAGACGTCATTCCTAGCCATGCTCATTCTGCCGAAGACGCCGTAACTCGTCTTTGATGTCAATATTTCAAAAATCTGTGATCGAAATCATATTTCCCCTCCGGAGCCCTGAGACACACTGCAAAGCTCCACTCAACTCTCTAGCGGTTCAAGAGCGCCATCTGGTGGCCGATCGGTAGATCGCCAACCGGAAATGACCCTTTGAACCGGTAGTGCTCATCCATATGTGGTCCGGGCACTCGCTATCGTTAGAGAGACTCCGTCTTGACACAGTGGACATCGATCGGTGCAAATAACTCGAAAAAACAACATGATTTGGACGTATATACTATTATACAACCTGGAAATGGATCGGGCATTTCTCCATCCCATAATAGAAAAAATTCTGTTCCACGCTCATCTGCCAGCGGCGCGAGGAAGCCACGGTAAGATTCAGCGTTATATTCTAACATGTTCCATATAAACTGCTATGATGAACATATGACCCACTCTGGATGAATCATCTAACGCTGCCCACGGAATTATAAACGATCCCCCGCCCATCCGGTCATCATCAGATGATATGTAGTAACTCCTAGAAGCACATCGAGTTGACATTTTTTATCTCGCACAGATTCCTACCAAACTATATTTGATCATCAATATAATGCATTTAGGGCTATAAATCACGTTCTGAAGAAAGCTGCAGAAAACGATAAAAACATACTTATACTTTAGACCATATTTTAGTATGAATATGTGAATGAAAAAGTTTAACGTTGCTACACCCTGAACAATAGATATAGGACCTTGAATGGGCCATAATAATGTCAATTTAGCAATAGAATTTAAAAAGTTATAGCCCTGCAAAGAAGGGGAACTTCTCCATAGACAAATAGAGATGGCGAGGGATGGTAAATTATGAATTTAACCCATGGCGATCAAAGTGTTAAGAAAGTTCCAAAAAGCCAATTTTTCATCTAGAGATCAAATTCTTCAAGAATGTTTGTAAATATACCCCACATTGATATGGTAAAACAGATTGAGCCTTTAAGAAAAAGTTATTATAATAATTATTACTAATAATTATTTTACTATTTTGAATATAGCCACTGAGTCAACGCTCTACGACAACGAACTCGAGAGAGTGGATCTTACACAGCTCTCATCCTCTGCTACCATATGGAAATAATTTGGCGCCATCGAGTTGAATTTCACAGTCTACCAGTAAGTCCTGGGAGAGGAGTGTTACGGAGCGCTCCGTCGTCTTATTGGGCACGGGTCAAACACGCTGATTAATGTTTAATGCCATTCTTGTCTGGACTCATTTAGAACCGATAGATTAGACACCCATATGAATTACACCTACAGTACACACACCACAGAACGCATTTCACTGTATGCTTGTATGCCGTGATAAATAAAACTCTTGACTTGACTTGAACTGCTATAACCCTGGTATGATCATAGATTCAAGATTCAAGATTGTTTATTGTCATGTGCACAGTTAAACAGTCAGTTTGCCATACAATGAAAATCTTACTTTACTAGTCCGCCCTTCACACAAAATCACACAATACTTAACCTTTTTTTTTATTTTATTTTTTACAATTGAAATACAAGCGAGTGCTAAACAATAAGGTAAAAATATGCTAAACAATAAGGTAAAAATAGATCCTTTTAAAAAAAGGATATAAGATATATACAAGGCACAGTGAGTAACGTTGCACATTCCGATTCACAGTGTTTACTGCCTTCTCTGCTCTCCTCATATGAACTTAAACCCCATGATTTCCCTAACCAGAAGTCATACTACTGTAACTACCCTCATGTAAATTCAACCTGCTATGCCTGGAGTGTGCACACTTTTGGATGAGAAACCAGGTGTTGTGAATGGGTTCTATGGAAGTGGACTTTGTGACACGCATGTACATTGCAATCCTTCCTGCTTTGGCTTGAGGCCCAGGATACTCTAGGCCAGGGCTATAGGCTCATCTGTTTGATAGATCATCAGGTACTCGCTGTCCAGGGTTAACCATCCTTCTTAAACACTCCCTACATATGGAAAACATACAAATCAAGGTGTTTGTCAAAAGAGCCCTATTGTGAATAGAATTACAAGCCAAAATCTCTCAAGCCAACTGACTGCCCATAAGCCATGATCATTTACAGTGCATACAAACATATTTTGTGTCTTCGTAAATTGATTACAAAAATAAAATTCTCTGTACATTAAATAAAAGTTGACTAGAACTGGTGGGTGGTCTAAATGCAGACTTCTCAAACAAAGAATTTCCTCATGCAACCTCCAAAATAAAGAACAAGTTGGTTAAAAAAAAAATGCAGCAGAAAAATAACAATCAAACCTAGCGGATTAATTTAGCTAATAATCAACTCTTCAATATCCCATCGCCATCTTCTATAGTCCTGTATCCCCTTCTTTGTTAAAGGGATAAATGAGCCAAGGGTTTTCAAAGACAAGGGGTGGAGGCTTCCAGTCTGCCAGTAGTCCCATTCAGCTTGGTTCAGGGGGTAAGGGTACAACTTTGGGTTGACTTTGGGTCTTTGAAAAGCGCTATGCAAAATAAATGAATTATTATTATTATTACAAAAGTCTCTTCGAGTCCAATAAATTCACCTGATCAACCTGATCAACAGGGCAAGTGTTGCCACAATCCCAGCAAAACCAGCTACAGCCATGAGAGCGTGCCTCACTGTGGACTCTGGGTCAGCCACTCCAAAGAACTCCACAAACCCATCCCAGGAATTGTTTTTCACCAGCCAGTCTCGTTGGTCAGAAAGGAGATACGTGGAGATTTCTTGGCCCACCAACGCAACGCAGTGCTGTCTGCCCATCTCGTTCAGGTACTGGCACACAACCGCCCCGAAGGCCACCAGGCTGGCAATGCGACCCCAGGTGGTGACCCCGTCACCAAAGAGGCTCTTGGCCACAGACATAATGAAGCTCATGTCGTCCCCTCCGTTATCCAACTCCATTATTTCGTTGCGCATACCATGATATACATATCGGTGTTTCCGGAGAAGGTCATCCACAACCCTGTTCATCGTCGAGAGAGTTTTGCCTTGCCCCCACCATGACGTAGAAAGTCCGGTAAAGTCTGTAAGGAAAGTGCCAATGAGTTCTCTTGTGTCGTTCTCCAGTATCTCGTCCCCTGCCGGACGGCTGGGCATGTCGCGGTCACTGTCGAGCAGCTCGGGAGCGCACGGCAGAGCGCCGTCGTCGTTACCGCCGATATCATCCAGGATGTTTTTAATCTGCAAAGTCTTCGGCCGCGGTGGAGTATCACTACCGGCAACATTCCCATTTTGAGTATCTAAGGATGAGGCCCTCGCCATCAGAGGGGACGCATTCCCAGAGCCGTGGTACTCTGATCCGTCGACGACTCCATTTTGAGGAGGAATGAAACAAGTCGAGAGACTCGAGACGGTTCCAGTTGTGGTCCTTTTGGTCAACGACGTAGAGAAAGTATTCATCTTCGCGTTGTCTTTCAAATAAATCTCGTTAGTTAAAAGTTATTTCTCTGTTGTCTCTTCAGAGTCCAGTCAAGTTATTTCTGTGTTCTCTCTTCAGAGTCCAGTCAAGTTATGAGTCTTCTTCTCCTTCAGTTCCCTGGGCTGCCTTTAAATAGAGCCACAAATGTTCTAGAATGTTCTATTATGACATCATACTGTGACATCACAAATGTTCTAGAATGTTCTATTATGACATCATACTGTGCCATCACAAATGTTCTAGAATGTTCTATTATGACATCATACTGTGACATCACATGTTCTAGAATGTTCTATTATGACATCATACTGTATCACATGTTCTATTATGACATCATACTGTGACATCACATGTTCTAGAATGTTCTATTATGACAGCATACTGTGACATCACATGTTCTAGAATGTTTTATTATGACATCATACTGTGACATCACAAATGTTCTAGAATGTTATATTATGACTAGGGCTGTCAGTTTATCGCGTTAATTAGATTAATTAATTACACAGCAAATTATCGCGTTATGAAAATTAACTCAAAATTAATTACAAAAAAAAATGAATAACTTTTTTTTTAATCTCATTCATTCCATAAGAACATAGAATACACATTTACAGACATTTTTTTATATGGTCCATTTGCATGTTCTTGGTATCTGATTCTAGGGACATCTATGGATCTCAGGGAATGTATTTCCAGTGTCAGAAATACTGTGTCTGTTACTAGGCTTGAGTAAATTGTAATGAACCAAATGAGAATATCAATTAAATTTTTTTTTATCTTTGACTGTTAATAACACTATGCTCAAATTGACCAGACCTGAAAAATCTAAGCAAATGAATAGATGGAAGATGATTAAACAGAAGGTTTTGTAGATACAGTACTGAATTCTGCCATCCGGACACATGCTATTTGAAATATGATTATAGAATATAGAATATCAGGCATAAAATGGTTATGCGATTAAAATGTGATTAATTAGATTAATTAATTACAAATCCTGTAATTAATTAGATTACTTTTTTTAATCGCCTGACAGCACTAATTATGACATCATACTGTGACATCACAAATGTTCTAGAATGTTATATTATGACATCATACTGTGACATCTAGGGCTGCAACGATTAGTCGACATAATCGACAATCATCGACAATCAATCATAAAAACTCGTGGACGCCTAATTTTTGCGTTGATGTGTCGTATAATCTTTTTTTATTTTTATTTTTTATTTTTATTTATTTTTTAGAATTTTTTTGCACTACCTATCTTTGTGAAAGTGGCTTCTCAGCTGAAGACTAAGCAGAGGAACAGATTGGACATTGAGCATGACCTCAGAGTTGCTTTGTCTACCATCACCCCAGACTTTGAGCAAACAACATCCCCAGTTATCCCATTAGTTCCCTGGGATGTTAAGCTAAGAAGTCTGCTAAGAAGGATATATTATTTATTATTATTATTATTATTATTATTATTATTATTATTATTATTATTATTATTATTATTATTATTGTAACTGAGGGGTACAATTCCCTGACTGTATTGAGAGTATGGTATCATTAAACCACTACTTAGTTATGTACTTTAATTACTGGCCATACAGTACACAGTATATCTGGTGAACACCCACACAAGAATACGGCTTAACAAAGAAAGTTCTATTTGGAAGTATTTATTATTAGAGCAGCAACAATAGGTTACAATATTGAGAATTATGAATTGCGCTTATATGGCGAAGAACACTTAATTAAGTAGGTCAAGAGCGTAAGTCCATGAGCATCATAAGATGGGTATAACTGACACCACCTGTAGCATAAGAATTACATAAGGCACACTCGTAGTCAGCTGGAGATACTAAGGGGGTTCCCTCCGGTTGTAAGCCAGCAGGGGAGAGGAATGGTCGGGAGCAAAGTCTGGATCAACGAGGAATAAAGAGACTCCAGATACAGGAGACAGTGCAATAATCTTTTGGTCCGTAGACAAAGCAACAGCTATACTCCGGTATGCAAGACAGCATGGAGGAAAGCTAGCCAGCCTCTGTGGGTCCTAGAGGCGGGCTCGATGGTGCTCCTCACAGGGTAGATCCCACACAGCAGTGGGGTAGACGGTTCTCTGCTCCAGCAGCCACAGTACCAAAGCAATATAATCCAGCCGGAAAAGGCTCTGCATTCGCCGGTGTAGGTTCTCCGGTGTACATATCCAACGGTTCTCGTCTAGGACTCCTCGGATGGCGGCACGAGTTTAGGCCGCCCAGCCTGGATAAGTGCACTAGCTCGGTACGACGAACCGGTGGTAATGCTGGTCACTGTAGAACGGTAGCCGCACGATACACTATAAATAATAGACTATTACTTTACAATAGAATAAGTCGAACTCGACGATACAGCGTTAAACTCTGACACTTTAGCTATCTATTCGCACGCGGTTCTCAAGGCTCTATTTAGGGGCAAAAGAGGCCCACTTCACGGCACGTTGTATCGTGGTGAAGGCTTCAACGTTTGGTCTAACCAGGTTTTAGGCTAAGTTACTAAGTGCTGCTGTATCCACCTGCGCCGTATTTATACGTAAGGTGAATAATCTAGTGCCAACCTCAGTTCTGTCTCATATTACTGCGCAAACCTGGACATGTTGAGACATGTCTTAGCGGTAGCTTTGAACTTGCCATTGGGGGTATGGCTGTTGGCGCCTAGGGGTCGCTGTCCAATAGGAGAACGAATATTATGGTCTGGCCTGTACCTAGGTAAAGGGATATTCCGTGTATATATACAAAGAATATACAAGGGATATCAGACGATATACAAATATTATACAATATATCTCAAGTAATAAATATATATATTCGGTTTAATCTGACCCTTTGTAACAATTATTATTATTATTATTATTATTATTATTATTATTATTATTATTATTATTATTATTATTATTATTATTATTATTATTTTATTTCATTGTGTTTTTAGCCCTAGTTGCACTTTTGTTGCAACCCCAGTTATCCCATTAGTTCCCCCAAACTTACTGTCGTCTGTTATGTTAAGCTAAGAAGTCGCCCGGAAAAGGAGCCACGCCCACAGGAAGCAGAGATGGAGGGTGTGACAGAAATAATCGTTAGATTAGTTGACTAATCGAAAAAATTATCGACAGATTAGTCGACTACCAAAATAATCGTTAGTTGCAGCCCTAGTTTACAATATAAAAATGGAGGTGACAATGGCTCACAGCAGCAGTTAAAAAGTGTCTTAAGGCCAGTGTCATAGTTCAGAGGAAGGGTGACAGTGAGGTCACCTCTCACACCGATCCCACCTATCACACCTAACACACCTATCCCACCTATCACACCTATCACACCTCTCACAACTATCACACCTCTCACACCTATCACACCTCTCACACCGATCCCACCTCTCACACCTATCCCACCTATCACACCTCTCACACCTATCACACCTCTCACACCTATCACACCTATCACACCTATCACACCTATCACACCGATCACACCTATCACACCTATCACACCTATCACACCTATCCCACCTCTCACACCTATCACACCTATCACACCTATCACACCTCTATACCCATTCTGCAATCTGTTAATAAAGTTTTCAATCAATCAATCAATCAATCCGGGCCTGTGACGTCACTGTACCCATTCTGCAATCTGTTAATAAAGTTTTCAATCAATCAATCAATCCGGGCCTGTGACGTCACTGTACCCATTCTGCAATCTGTTAATAAAGTTTTCAATCAATCAATCGGTCACTGTACCCATTCTACAATCTGTTAATAAAGTTTTCAATCAATCAATCAGGGCCTGTGGCGGTCACGTGTACCCATTCTGCAATCTGTTAATAAAGTTTTCAATCAATCAATCAATCAATCAATCAATCCCGCAGTGCATCAGCCAATGCCCGCAGTGCAATACTCCAATTCAGCCATTGGGTGGGACGGTCACGTGACCCAAATCACGTGACCCAAATCAGCCAATGGAAGCGAGGGGCCTCAGCCTGCTGCTGCTGTGGTGGTTCTGTGGTTCTGCAGCTGGATACCCGGATGTTGGTTTTTTACATCGAATTCCATACACCGCAATTATGCATCGAATTTTTGACATCGAATTATATACACCGCAATTATGCATCGAATTTTTTTTTTGCCGTTGAATTGAATTTTATTATGCATTCGAATTGTTTTATTAACACTGCATTTTTATTTCGCATAGGTAAATTCGGTGCAAAGAAATTCAGATACATGATTTTCAAAGTATTTATTTGCAATGCTATAAATTCGGTGTCTGAAACTATAAATGCGGTGTCTGAAATAATTCAGATACAAAAATGCGGTGTCTGAAAAAATTCAGATACATGTTTTCAAATTCAGATACATGTTTTCAAAGTTATTATTTTCACTGCTATAAATGCGGTGTCTGATTAAATTCAAATACTTCTGGCACTCATTTGCTTCCATACAGAGTGTCTGCCTGGCACAAAGCAAAAGAGGGGGGTGGGGGGATCACAGTTCACAGTGGGGGGGGGGGGGGGGGGGGCTAGCATTCACCAGCCTGATGGCCTGTGGGTAGAAACTGTTTGTCAGTCTCATAGTCCTGGTTTTCAGACTCCTGTATCGCCTGCCTGATGGCAAGAGGTTGAAGAGTGTGCTGGGGATGTGTGTGTACTGTCCTTAATGATGTTATGTGCTCTCCTGGTGGCCCTGGTAGAGTAATGTCCTGTAGTGATAGCATAGGTCAGCAGCCACAGAACTGTTATAACCCTGCTATGATCATAGCATAGGTCAGCAGCCATCAAGTCGTGGTTGAACCCAGTTCAGTGTGCACTGGTTTTGCCATCTCATCTAAAAACTTGTGCCTCCAAGTTGCTCCAAGGTCCTCGATCTGGCATATCACACGGCGAAGCGAACGGCTCCCGCCTACCTCCGGTCAATGGTCTCTAACTACACACCCTCAAGACCCCTCCGCTCTACATCCTCTGGCCGCCTCAGACCCACTCCTATCCGAGCTCCAGCAATTTGGTCTAGCGCGTCAAAGCAAGAGCTTAGTAAACTCCAGCTCACTCAAAATAGAGCTGCCCGACTCACTCTTCACTGCTCTATAAGGAATAGTGTGGAGGGAATGCATGCTAGACTGTCGTGGATGAGGGTGGAGGAGAGACTAGCATGCAGTTTGATTAGGTTTTTAAAGAACATTTGTACCTTGGGTAAACCCACTCAATTGTATTCTATGCTTTTATCCACCAATGATAGACATGACCATAATACCAGACATGCTTCAAGTAGTCGCTTCACCCTACCTCTGCCTAGAACCAACGCTCTAAAGAAAACTGCAATGTATAGAGCCATAACATACTGGAATAGGATCCCATTACATATTATACGGACGGAAAACAAGGACAGTTTCAAAAAGAAACTCAAAGGAGCCATAATCCGGAAGGAAATTAATATATGTCATGCATGAGTGTAGCTGCAGCCATGTTATCCAAAACTTCTTCTGATTACTTTGTGTGTTTTTCTTTTCTTTTTAAAGGTATGGTGAAATTGATGTTTTAGTAACATTGATGAGCATTCTAAAAGCAATTCTTAAAAATATTCAATTTTAAAAACAATCTTAAATTGTATTTAACACTGTATTTTGTATTTTGTTTAGTTTTTTGTTCTCTGTTTCTTTGCTTGCATGTAATTTTAGCCATCTTAATTGTTAGTTTCATTGTGTATTGTATGTTGAGTACTGGCTTTTAATAATTAGTAACATTGATGAGCATTCTAAAAGCAATTCTTAAAAATATTCAATTTTAAAAACAATCTTAAATTGTATTTAACACTGTATTTTGTATTTTGTTTTGTTTTGTTTTTTGTTTTCTGTTTCTTTGCTTGCATGTAATTTTAGCCATCTTAATTGTTAGTTTCATTGTGTATTGTATGTTGAGTACTGGCTTTTAATAATTCTGTTTTGCAACAATTGTTTTTGTATGTTTTTTGTGTGGACCCCAGGAAGACTAGCTGGTTGCCATGGCACCAGCTAATGGGGATCCGTAATAAAATCAAATCAAATCCAGGAGGGTCATCAAAGAGAAGCCGCCTATTCTCGGTCCTCGCTCCACAATGGTGGAACGAACTTCCCACCACAGTCAGGACAGCTGAATCCCAACCAATCTTTCACAGTCGACTAAAAACACACTTCTTCAATCAATATCTAAAATTAAAAAAAAAAACTGTCCTATACTACAGTACCATGCACTCCTCCTCCTACTATACTAATGTACTAATACTAATACTAATGTACTACTGTTTGATCATTGTTACTCAGCTGAAAGAGTTGCACCCTTCCTGCTGACTTGTCGTACAGAACTTGCTTTGGATAAAAGCGTCAGCTAAATGACTAAATGTAAATGTAAATGTTGCTATAGTGCATTATGACCTCCAGTTGAACTCTAAGCTACCAGTCGCAAAGCATTATGAAGCGGCTATCAGGATTCAGATAGCGGGCTTCGCGGCGAGCGCAGGTAGCGGGCGGGGAGCCATTCCCCCCAGGTCAAGAGTCTGGGTGTCGTCCTCGACAGCACCCTAAATGACTAAATGTAAATGTAAATTTGCATATCGTATATGTCACAAATGTAACAGTACTATATACCTGTATGTCATGTATATCCCTATGCCATAAATGTCATGATGTCATGTATGTTGTGTATGTCATAAATGTCACTATGAATTGAAAATGGGGGACCCTGATGTAAACAAGACAAAAGTCTTTCTCTGGTCTGCATCCCCTTAACAATTGTGTGTATTGAGCCGTACTGTATTGTACCCATTCTGCAATCTGTTAATAAAGTTTTCATTCATTCATGACTGTGTGGCCAGGTTCAGCTCCAACTCCATAGTGAAGTTTGTGGACGACACAGTGGTGGTGGGGCTGATCTCTAATAATGACAAGAAGGCCTACCGGGAGGAGGTTGATGAACTGGCACGCTGGTGCTGGGATAACAGCCTACTCCTGAACATTGGTAAAACCAAGGAGCTGATCGTGGATTTTAGGAGAATGCAGCAGGGGACACACACATCACTGCGGATAAATAGGGCTATCGTGGACAGGGTGAGCAGTTTCAAGTACATGGGAGTCCACATCACAGAGGACCTGCCATGGTCAACACACATAGATTCTGTGGTGAAAAAGGCTAAACAGCGCCTCTATCACCTGAGACAGTTAACACTTTGAGCGCCGGAGGTTAATTCCCATTTAGTCCCTTGAATGCCACCATCGGCGCATTAAACGTTAATATCGCCTAATCTATGTTTTAAATGATGGCTATGTGTCTAATCTGCCCGTCGCTTATCAAATAATCATTCTCCAGTCAATGTTGTCAAGGCAGATTGGTTTTTTATCGCTTCATTTCCGTTTGATAGCATTTTGAAAAGCACCCGTTTTCAGGTGAAAAACAACACATTCTATGGTAATCGCCTTTTACTGGAATATTCCAGAACGTTGATATTTGTCGGCCTATTTATGAATCGTTTTCAAATAAACGCTAGACGATCGATAGTATATGTGCACACACGCACGTTCGAGCCGCGCTGATAATAGCTGCTCTCATTTCCTCATGGCTTTTACAGTGAAAACAGCTAGAGCACATATCACAAAAAAGCTTATATCTCTGTGAAAACTAGTCTGATTATCCTAACACTGATAACATAGATTCCTTACCTGACATCAGATGGTATCCAAATGGTATATTCCAATTCCTGATCACCATTAGAAAAAATCGATACGTGTATAGATCTAACGTGTATACAGTAGGACTCAGGATGAACTCTGGTAACCCCGGCTGCATCAGTGAAAAGTAAAATGTGGAGTCAGAAATCCGTTCTCCCATTCACTTTCATTGAGTCCATTCCAAAAGGGTGATTTACCACCTGGGAGACGATAGGGGGCGCTTTTTTCAGATCTGAGCGGCGGCGGTCCCTGGATCTCCAACGGTAGGCTTGCGTGATGCAATATGATTTCAGATCGCTAATAAACTTTTTTTTTTTTAAATCCGAGAATACTCGTGACGTGGCATTCAACGGTCGGGGCGTAAACCCGAGAAAAGCCGTGAGTGGCATACAAAGTGTTAAGGAAGTTCAGAGTATCAGGGAAGATACTCCACTACTTCTATTCCGGGGCTGTAGAGAGCATTCTGACTGGAAACATCACTGCCTGGTTTGTAAACAGCACGGCCCAGGACAGGAAGGCCCTCCAGAGAGTGGTGCGCTCAGCAGAGAGTACTACGTGTATTGCACTACCACCCCTGCAGGACTTATATAACAGGAGGTGCAAATCCAGAGCCTGCAGAATAATGAAAGACCCCCACCACCCCAACAACAGCCTGTTCAAGCTGCTGCGGTCAGGCAAGCGCCTACGGACACACGCTACGAGCACAGAGAGACTCCGGCTCAGCTTCTTCCCCCAGGCCATCAGAACACTGAACACTGAACTCTCCACTCACAAGTACACATGAGCACACACACACACACACACAACACACACACACACACACACACACACACACACACACACACACACACAACACAAAAGGAAAGAACAGATGTGGTTCTTGTATATGTAGCAGTCTGGAAAATAATTTATGGTATATTGTTCAGAACTGCTGACTGTGTTTTATGTCCCTCTGGTGCACAAAGACATTCTAACTAGTGTCCTTGATATTCACACGAACAATGACACAAGCGTCCCAATCCGAAGAGCACTGGAATATGGATTATAAATGACAGTACTGAATCATATTCTACAATGCGTCTCCCCTTGTGACTGGCAGGCGGGACCAGCAGGAGGCAGTAGCAGGCAGAGAGTGGCGGAGAGAGTTGGGAAGTGATATATGGAAGAGACCAGCGGAAGTCGCTCTCTTCGGCAGTGAACTTGACAACGAGTAGTCGCAGCTAACGGGGGCTCTGGATAGCCCTGTTGCTGACGTTATGCCAGAGGGCCCCGTGAGAGGACAACGGGTGATAACGAGTACTGGCTAGTGGACACGATATCCTAGCAGTACCAGCGGTAGTATATGAACAATAAGTGCAGAGCCAGGCACTAGCAATCGAGTTATAGTAGTTACAGTGTGCGGTATAGAGTGCGCGCACCAGGACGAGTGTGGGCCAACAACCATTCTGCTCCGGCTGACTTCGACCAGACCTGCAACCGGCTGCCTGCATTCAGCCTGCTCCGGAGGACTTCACTCAGACCTGCACCAGGCTGCCTGCGGCCGACGGGAGTTCCGCCCATCCAGCAGGGGTCGTCATCACTCAGTACATGCTCTCAGCCGGCGCTGCCTCTCTGCCTAGCTCCGCCTGCTGACATCCTCGCAGAGAGCGTTCGACACCATCTTGACTCCCGGACAACAGTGGAGTGGCGAGGCGGCCATTTCGGATGAGTACAAATGAGCATTGATGCTCCCGATTCCTTATACAATACACAGTGTGGTGCAGCCCGCGGGTGAAAGTAACGTTGCTACTACCAGTTCATAGGGGTACCCCGAACAATATATGCCGGCATTAAGATAGGACTTTACCGGTATTTTGTGGGCTCACTCTTTTATTTCATTCCTTTTCTTTGAGCGTGATAAGGTGTGTATTTCATAATATTTCCCGCTCAGTGAATCCCTTTTATTCTCCTTCCCTATGCTCCCCCTTCCTTCCCCATATTATCAACCGGGAACAGTATGAGTGTAATTCCTTAGAGAAGGTAAATACTGTGTTCCGCCCAGACGTGGGCAGCCCTTAGTCTGGGTACCTTGAGAGCACTTGGTGCCTGGGTGTAATACTATAATTGATTTATGCCAGTGTAATCATTGTGTGGATACCCATGGTGCAGTAATCACCAGACATAGCATTGTTGTAACTAGGCTGAGTTACAATAACATCCATCCAGAACGGGAGCACTGTGTGCGTGTCTTTTATTGAACCTAACCCTAATCCTAACCCTTTGATGTGGGTAATATATTTATCATTAACCCCTTCCTATTCTACCTTCCATTTCCACTGTAAGGTTTCTGGTGTTACTGAGGGAGGGTACTTCTTGCGGGGGGAACCAAGTTATTTCTTTACCATCCAGTCATTAGGTGTGGGAGGGCTAAGGAGACAATTGTGGAGGGTGAGGGTGTGTTGGGGAGTACTGCTGACTGCCCCAGAGAGAGGGAGGAAGACCAGAGTACCGGACCAGGTTTGTAAATCCTGGGCCTCATACATTCCCACTGCCAGTCTCCAGTTGACGCTCCGGACCCCAAAGACGGAGGTGCAGCTGGCCAGAGTGCTACTGTGTGTCGCTACCTAGTGACCGCGCACCACAGTTCCCACGAAGCAGGGATAATCCACCCTGCTACATATAGTATAGTTTAGATATAGTAAGTAAAACATAATGACAGAGTTAAAATTGTATATTGTATAGTATTGTACATAGGAACCAATGCCTTCTCAGGAATTTAGCATGTCTATTTTTATCATGCACATGTTATGTCTTACCTGTTTTTTTTCTGTCTATTTTATTATTGTATTATTGCACAATCGATGACCACCCGCATTTCACTGTATATGCCCTGGTATGTATGTGACAAATAAACCTCTTGATTGTTGATTCATATTATACTACAACTCTGTACATACATCCGATTAGCACTACAGTCAGTAGTACTAATTTGTATATTTTGTACCTTACTGTTACATTTGCACTCTGGTTGGATGCCAAACTTATTTTTGTTGTACTGTACTTGTGCTGTATGATGACAATACATTAGAATCGGATATAATCTAATACAAAATTCAAAAATACAAAAAACTAAAATCTAGAAAATGTATCTTATAGAGCAAAGTAATGCTTTTCTATGAATATAAAACCATAGCCTGATATAACAAACCCTTTCATAGTCATCTTTATGATAAGTTAACATGGCAAATCTATTATTTATGTACAGTAAAGCAAAAGGCATGCTACAGCGTTATTGACCCAGAAAAAGCTGTGTTTGGTTTCATCGTTACTTTAGGCACAAGAGAGCTAACAAAAGTATATTCTAGGTGTGACATCTGTATTATTTGTTGTCTTTTATTATTATTATCTCTCAACATGAGATCCAGGGAAGTGTCACTGCCAGTAAAGTGTGCCATCACAAGGCTGAGAAACCAGACGACAGACAAAACATTAGGCTGTGTTCAAATCAACCATTTGGTCAATTGTTATGCCGTGGCAAAACATTTGCCACTTATTCTTTCCTAAGCAACCAATGCAGCTGTGAGCATCGCTGGTACACAGAGAACAAAGGTGCAAGGAGCAATACATAATCCTTGTTGCTAAGCAACACAAAGTTTGACAACAGGATGACCTCGACGTTGCAGCAGTCGGATGAAGTATAGAGAGGAATTGTATTGTCCGCTCGGATCCGATCGTATGCTATGTATGGGGGTTTTTGCCTTTATGACAGAACGACTAGCACAGACTTACAGGAAATGCCCTACAATTAAAAATGGAGTCAAACAGTGGAATAGGTAAACATCTTCATGGCCTCCTCCCTACTACCAGTATTATACGCCTAGAATACTAGTCCCAACTATTAGGAAGGCAGGATATGTTTACTACCGCCGCTAAATATCAATATCAACGTCATGGATTGGATTCATTCATGGTGTCCCTCACCTGTTGTTTTGACAAAGACATAGCTGGTATTATAATCGTCCATGTGTGGTGTGTATATGTGTGCATGTGATGTACGTGGGTTGGTCATTATCATTGTTACTGTATTAGGAGGCCATATGAACATCAGATTGGTATCATGAGTGGGCTATGTTGTTCTTGGTGGTGTGATGTGTCATCTTTTAATGCTGTTCCTTCTCTTTCCCCAGAGACCACTCATCCTCCTGATTGAGCTGATTGCACCTGCTTGAGTACACCTGTGGGCAGTTAGTTGGATGAGTGAATATAAGCGGAAAGATGATACACACACAGGAGTCTCGTGGCTGGAGTCACCTGCCTTGTGGTACAGTGGGGAGGCTGCTGTCTCGCTTACCTATGGCCTGAGCACAACACTGTGTGGCATGGTGCCATCTTGTTTGCATGGAGTGTGGGTTAGACTCCACAGCTGTGGTGGCCGGAGATGGGCCCAAGGTAGTATCGTGAATACTAAGTGTTTGTTTGAGTTGTCTCATATGTATGTCTTGTTTGTCCTCCCATACCTTTTTCCCTTTGTGTGTGTTGTGGGTTGAAATCCCCACTGGCAACATCCCTTTTCCCTTTGGGAAAAGGCCGTGGGTTGGAACCCCCACATTGCAATAAAACATAATTTACCATTTGAAAAACGTCTTTGTTTACTATCTGCCTACCCGGGACTGTTTAAAAAGCATTTTTCTACTGAGGGGGTTGTTTCTGCTCATGTACCACCTGCCCAGTTACTATCTTGTATGGTCGATAGACCTCTGTACATGACAGTGCACATGTAGTCGTTATGCTAGTCGATGCGCGCGCTCTCCTACGGTCAGTCTGGGGAGGGTGTAGAGTCGACTATCACATGCCTCCTCCGATACATGTCGAGTCGCCAACCGTTCCTTAACCTGACAGCGAGGAGTTTCACTGGGAGAACATAACGGGCGCAGAGGTTCACGCTATCTTCCCCCAGATCCCCTCCCTGCTGAACAGGTGACCCAACCGACCAGTAGGACTTGGTTTGCAACGACCAGGACTCATAACCCACTGGCTTCTGTGGCAACCCCAAGCCACCCCTGGGCTTGGTGATTGATGGGCGCTATGTGGCGACCCAATGGCTGGGCGCTGCCCATGTTTGGGCGTCCGCTTCCGGATGCACCTGTCACTAAAGACCCATCAGAGTGATTACGTGATTAGCGAATCACGGCGCGGTGCGCCTGTTGGGGAGGGGGGACTTAATGGAGCCGAGGAGCCTCCTCTCAGTCCCCCGTAGCAGCGCAAGGCAAAAGGCCACAGAGCGGAGACGCCGCCCGGCCGACAGATTACCGCCAGCAAACCGTTATTATTTGAATAGAAAATAAAGAGCATGATTTTGGGAACTGCAACCTGTCTGTGTGTTGTTTATTCTGCCACCCCTACACCTGGAATTGCCACAGTGGTGGAGAATGCGGGCATAGTCTACTGGCAATCAGGGGTGCGGAATAAACAACAATAGACTTTATCGAAGTAGAATAAAAGAAATTAAAAAAAATATATATTTAATAACGGAAAAAAAAGCATGGACGCGCTGGTGCAGCAGCTCGTACAGGCGAGCCTGGAACAACAGACCCGGCACGAAGAGGCCCTGCAAGAACAGAGGAAACAGACGGGTATGATCCACGCGGAGCTCCAGCGGATGGCCTCTCACCGGCGGGACGAAGGGGCCGCCGTGACGCGGCCTAACCCCGGGCGCTTCATCCCCAAGCTGACGGAGCAGGAGGATATAGAAGCCTATCTCCTAGCGTTTGAGCGCACCGCCGGCCGGGAGGGCTGGCCAGAAGACGACTGGGGGGGACTGCTGGCCCCCTTCCTGTCGGGTAATGCGCAAAAGGCCTACCAGGACCTGCCACCGGAGCAAGCCGAGAACTACACTCGGCTAAAGCAGGACATTTTATCCCGTTACGGCCATAGTCTGCAGTCCCGTGCGCAGCGGTTCCATGACTGGGTGTATGACGCACAGGCCTCCCCGCGCTCCCAGATGCACAACCTAGTCCGCATAAGCCGAGCCTGGCTAATGACCGACCCCGGAGGGCCCACGGTCTTGGAACGGATTGTTATGGACCGCTTTGTCAGAGCCCTCCCCTATGACACGAAGAAGCAGGCGAGTCAAGCGGACCCCCGCTCCGTGGAGCAGCTGGTGAATATTGTGGAGGCCCACCAGGTAACGCGGGAGTTACTCAAAGGGGGGCGAGGGGAAAAGCCAGAGCGGCCGAGAACAAGGAGGGGTCCCGACGAGCCCAGCCCAAGGGGCCGGGTAGGGAACGCAGGTGATCCCGAACTACCCCGAAGAAGACCGCTGTTCGACCAGGACCAAAGACGCTGCTATGACTGCGGCGAGCCCGGGCATCTCTCGTGGAACTGCCCAGGCCGGGATGTGTCCATGCCATCGGCGGCAGCTTCAGACTCCCGCGGAAAGACGTGCAATTATGGCGCAGCCTGTTGGGCCCATAAGGAAACATCAGCGACACTTTTACCCGTGCGCGTCAACGACAAAGATGCCGTAGCGCTCCTGGACTCGGGTAGTGTCATAACGCTGGTTCAGCCCCATTTGGCACACTACGACGCAGAGGCTCCGCAAGTGTCAGTGTCCTGTGTGCACGGGGACACAAAGTTGTATCCTACAGCGCAGATCACCCTGACAACCACCAAGGGGGTCTGCTCGATGACAGCCGGCGTCATACCTAACCTGCCGGTAGCGCTGCTGATTGGTCGAGACTGCCCCCTGTATCGCCAGCTGTGCTCAGCCGTCATCTCCCCGCGCACCCCACCCTCTACGGGTAAACCGAGGAAGAGGAAAGGGTTACGTCAGCCGAAGGTGTGTGCTCTGAACGTAACGGGGAGTGAGACTGAGACGGCATCAGATGTAGGTGACGACGCGCCGGAACCCCTGAATATACCGGGGAGTGAGACAGAGACGGCATCAGGGGTGGGTGACGACGCGCCGGCGCCCCAAGCGGGCCCCGAGACGGATAGCAGTGACGAGGACCCATTTGCGGAGTTCCCCCAGGCGGACGAGGTGGGGAGGGACCTGGCGGGTCAGTTCAGAACGGCCCAGCTGGAAGACCCAAACCTAACGCAGGCCCGGGCGAATATCAAAACCGTAGATGGAAATCCAGTGGAGGGGGTGAGTAACCTGTCATATCCTCACTTTGCAATAAAAAGACAATTGCTGTACCAAGTCGTAAAAAAGAATGATGAGGTTAGAGATCTATTGCTGGTGCCGAAATTCTTTATTCCCACTGTACTCCAGCTAGCGCATTCACATATCCTCGGAGCGCACCTGGGCGTGGACAAAACCATGGAGCGCATAAAGGCGCGTTTCCATTGGCCGGGCATGAAGAGAGCGGTAGAGGACTACTGCAGGAGCTGCCCAGAGTGTCAACGCGCAGCACCAAAGGTACAATATAAAAATCCTCTGATCCCGCTGCCCATCATTGAGACCCCATTCTCAAGAATTGCCCTCGACGTGGTGGGCCCTCTAGTCCAGTGGTTCCCAACCTTTTTCCCCCCAGGGACCCCCAAACATCTCTGATGAAATTCGCGGACCCCCTCCTAATAAGATACCATAAAATACTTTTTTTTTTTTTTCATTTTAATAACAAACTGCTTATACACAGGCATATGCATCACAATTAGACCCACTATGCTTCTTTGACTTGTGCCTTCAATCAACAAATCTCATCTTGCACCATATGCATTTCAAAATGTTTGGCCAATATTCAAATGCTGTATTCATCCTCTCAAATCAGGCCCTAATGGTGAACGGTTTGCATTTATGGAACAAATCAATGCAATAAATTAAACTAAATATGAGACAGGAAATTCCAATCAGTAGCAGAGAGAATCTGTCCTAGCTGGGTTTAATACTTTTTTTTTGTCATTTTAATAACAAACTGCTTATACACAGGCATATGCATCACAATTAGACCCACTATGCTTCTTTAACTTGTGCCTTCAATCAACAAATCTCATCTTGCACCATATGCATTTCAAAATGTTTGGCCAATATTCAAATCCTGTATTCATCCTCTCAAATCAGTCCCTAATGGTGAACGGTTTGCATTTATGGAACAAATCAATGCAACAAATTAAACTAAATATGAGACAGGAAATTCCAATCAGTAGCAGAGAGAATCTGTCCTAGCTGGGTTTAATACCTTTTTTTTGTCATTTTAATAACAAACTGCTTATACACAGGCATATGCATCATAATTAGACCCACTATGCTTCTTTGACTTGTGCCTTCAATCAACAAATCTAATCTTGCACCATATGTATTTCAAAATTTTGGACAATATTCAAATCCTGTATTCATCCTCTCAAATCAGGCCCTAATGGTGAACGGTTTGCATTTATGTTGAATGAAGTAAGAATCCACTGCAGTAAAAATATCCTCACCTCGAGTGGTGGTAGTAAGGTTGACTGACATGAGAATGTCCTGGTTCAGATCCTCATTTTCAATATATTGCACATAAACGATGAGCACAGCCTCGTCTGCGACAGTTGTAGTTTCATCAAGTTGTATGGCAAATGGACCCTTTCTAAGCTTTTCTGACAGCTGCTGCTCGCAATCACTTGACATCTTATCAATTCGGTCTTTCACTACATTGTTCGAGAGTGGTACTGATTTTAGTTTATCCGCCACCTGTGGGCCGCACAGTTTCTAAACCATTTTGATGCAGGCTGGTTTGATGAGCTGCTCGCCAATATTGTGCGGTTTCTTTGCTTTTGCAATTAAAAGCGAACACTCAAAGGAGGCTTCGGTAGCCTTCTGTAAATCACTGCCACCCCTGCTCCACGCTACTCTAACATCAACAGGCTTGTTCGCCTTGAGAGACTGTTCTTTCCTCCGAAAAAAGTCTGGATCCTTCCCAATGGTTTCTGGGTGCTTAGACGCCTGATGTCTCTTCAGCTTGCTGGGCTTCAGGCTCGAGTTTGCCAACTTTTCTCCACAAATCACACACTCAGGTCGTTTGTCTGGTCCCTCAGTGAAGCCCATGGTGATGTAATTTTTGCGATTCAAGTTGTTCAAGTTCTTTAATAGTTGTCATACAGAAGTACAGAATACTTTCATACAAAATGCTTCTTACTGTTACGCTCCAGAGACTGTGCTAGACAAGATAGTATCAAATAACATAATAACATAATATAGCATAAATTTAGAAGAAGAAAAATGAGGTCACGGTGTTCGGTATAGACATATGTACAATGTTCTGAGTTACCATATAATATACAATACACAATACTATGCAGTGTACTAATGTACAGTACTATCTAGTGCAAAGCAGAAATGGGATGAGGTACAATTTTAGGTACAATTTACAGTAAGGTGTACGAGTTGTAGTGCAATCCTTCATCCATAAATATAAAGTGTGGGGAGTGGGTGCTACAGTGTGTTTGTTTAAAGTGGGTGTGTGCTATAAAGTGTGTGGAGTGGGTGCTACAGTGTGTTTGTTTAAAGTGAGTGTGTGCGTGTGGATGTGTGTGCTATGTGCGTTTGGTGGTTGTTGTTGTGTAGTGTTCATTCATTGTTCGTTTAGCAGCCTGATGGCCTGGGGATAGAAGCTTCTTCTGAGTCTTTCTGTGCTCGCCTTGAGACTCCGGTATCGCTTGCCTGACCGCAGCAGTTCAAAGAGGCAGTTGTTCGGGTGACTGGAGTCTTTAATGATTCTCTTAGCCTTGCCCTTGCAACGCTTGTAGTAAATGTTCTGGAGGGTGGGGAGCCCCCCTCCAATTGTGCGTTCGGCTGAACGTGTCACTCTTTGTAGTCTGCTTCGGTCTTGTGCAGTGCTATTCCCAAACCAGGAGGTGATGTTGCCGGTCAAGATGCTCTCTATTGTACATGAGTAGAAGTTCTTAAGGATCTTCTGGCTGACTTGGAACTTCCTTAGGCGCCTGAGGAAGTAGAGGCGTTGTCGTGCCTTCTTCACAACACTGTCAATGTGTGTGGTCCATGTCAAGTCCTCGGATATGTAGGCTCCGAGGTACTTAAAGCTGTTGACTCTCTCAACCGGTGCCCCGTCGATGCTGAGGGGGCTGTAGTCCTTGACCCCCGACCTCCTGAAGTCCACAATCATCTCCTTTGTTTTGCTGACGTTCAGGGAGAGGCTGTTTTCCTGGCACCATCCCGCCAGGACCTTGACCTCTTCCAGGTAGGCCCTCTCGTCGTTGGCAGAGATCAGGCCCACCACCACTGTGTCGTCAGCAAATTTGATGATTGTATTGCTACTCCGCTGAGCCACACAGTCGTCTGTGTACAGGGAGTAGAGGAGGGGACTCAGAACACAGCCCTGGGGGGCCCCTATGTTGAGGGTGATGGATGAGGAGGTGCAGTTGCCTGCTCTCACCACCTGGGGTCTGCCAGTCAGGAAGTCCAAGACCCACTGGCAGAGGTCATAGCCCAAGCCCAGGTCCCTGAGCTTGGCTATGAGTATGGAGGGGACTATGGTATTGAATGCCGAGCTGTAGTCATCTCCTTGCTGTAGGTCCTAACTTTTTTTGCAGATGAGCTGCCGTCATCTCCTTTTCGTTTGTCACACATTTTCGCCTCTGGCGGCTGACTGCAGACGAGCCGAGAAAGTTAACTAGCGTGCTAGGCTAGCTACAGAAAGTGATACAGTCAACTGATTCGCGTTTTAGCGGCTACCCGGTAGCCTACTGTTAACGTTCAAAAATCATGTCTAGATGTTTATTTATTTATCTTTATTTTTTATTGTAGTGGAGAGACTATTCATGCTTCTGATGATAAAAAAAAAATAATAAAAAAAAAAAAAAAAAGACCTCAAATCATCTGTGGTCTGGCGGACCCCCTGCGCCCCCTGGCGGACCCCCAGGGGTCCGCGGACCCCAGGTTGGGAATCACTGCTCTAGTCAAATCGTCCCGAGGCCACCAGTATATACTGGTAATCATAGATTATGCAACCCGTTACCCCGAAGCCATCCCGTTACGCACGGTGACGGCCAAAATTGTGGCACGGGAGCTCTTTCATTTGTTTAGTCGGGTGGGAATTGCCGACTCTATTCTCACTGATCAGGGCTCGTGCTTTATGTCGCGGGTCATGAAAGAAATGTGCAAACTAATGAAAGTGGAACAGCTGCAAACCTCCATATACCATCCACAGACGGATGGGCTGTGCGAGCGCTTCAACAAAACCCTGAAAAGCATGCTAAGGAAGGTGATGGAGAAGGATGGGAAGAATTGGGATCAGTTGTTGCCCTTTCTGATGTTCTCTGTGCGTGAGGTCCCACAGGCTTCCACTGGCTTCTCGCCATTTGAGCTGCTCTACGCCCGCAAGCCGCGGGGTCTCCTGGACATCGCAAAGGAGATTTGGGAGGAACAGCCATCGCCCCACCGGTCTCTCATAGAGCATGTGCAGGTAATGAGAGACAGGATGAAGGCGCTCTGGCCAGTGGTGAGAGAACATATGCAACAGGCCCAAGACGCACAGAAGCGCATTTATGACCGGGGCGCACAGCCACGGGAGTTTAATGTGGGGGACCGGGTCCTAGTACTGGTACCGACAGCAGAGTGCAAATTCCTAGCCAAATGGCAGGGACCCTACGACATAATCGAGAAAGTGGGTCCCGTCAACTACAAGGTCCACCAGCCCGACCGTAGGAAGCATCGACAGTTATACCATGTTAACCTGTTGAAGAAATGGCATGCCCGGGATGTGTTGCTCTCGCCCCCCCCTCTCCCCCCTTTTGCGCAGCAGGTGGCAGAGGCGGCCGATGTTCCCATCGAGGAACAGTTGTCCCCGACCCAACGGCAGGAGCTTCGGGAGCTGGTCCAACAGAACCGGGACGTGTTTTCGGCCACGCCGGGCCGCACCACATTGGCCCAGCACCACATCATTACCAGCCCGGGAGACAAGGTAAAGCTGAAGCCCTATCGTATCCCAGAGGCAAAAAGAGAGGCCGTCAGAAGAAAAGTGCGGGTCATGCTGGAGATGGGAGTGATTGAGGAGTCTCATAGCGGGTGGTCCAGTCCTATTGTTTTAGTGCCGAAACCCGACTCAACAACCAGGTTCTGCAATGATTTCAGGAAGCTTAATGACATTTCAAAGTTTGACGCCTATCCCATGCCTAGAGTGGATGAGTTCATTGATAAACTGGGCCTGGCCAGGTTTATCACGACACTAGATCTAACGAAGGGTTATTGGCAAGTCCCTCTGGCCCCCGCCTCGAGGGAGAAGATGGCTTTCTCCACCCCAGACGGGCTGTTTCATTATAAAGTTCTCCCGTTTGGCCTGCATGGGGCGCCATCTACCTTTCAGAGGCTGATGGACAGAGTACTACGGCCCCATCGGGAGTATGCAGCCGCATATCTCGATGACATTATCATTCACTCATCAGATTGGGACACCCACCTCCAAAAGGTGAGAGCGGTGTTGGGTGCCCTCCGGGAGGCGGGTCTCACCGCCAACCCAAAGAAATGCAGGCTGGGACTAGAAGAGGCGGAGTACCTGGGGTTCACAATAGGCCGGGGCAATGTAAAACCGCAGAAGAGGAAAATTGATGCGATAAGGGAGTGGCCTCGCCCTTTAACCAAGAAGCAGGTCAGGACATTTAATGGGCTAGCGAGCTATTATAGGAGGTTTATCCCTAACTTTGCTGCTCGCGCTGCTCCCCTCACAGATCTGACCCAGGCGCGGCGGCCGTTCACGGTGAAGTGGACACCGGAGGCGGAGGCGGCGTTCGAGGACCTCAAGACTGCCCTCTGTTCGGGACCGGTGCTGATCTCCCCGAACTTCGACAAGGAGATGACGGTACAGACAGATGCATCAGAGGTGGGACTGGGAGCGGTCCTCTCCCAGCAACTGGAGGGTGAGGAACATCCAATTTTATATGTGAGCAGGAAGCTGCTGCCACACGAGCGCAACTATTCTGCGGTGGAGCGCGAAGGTCTGGCAATTAAGTGGGCACTGGAGACGCTCCGTTATTATCTGCTGGGGAGGCGCTTCACGCTGGTGACGGATCACGCCCCCCTCGTCTGGATGGCCAAGACAAAGGGGACCAATGCCAGGGTGACTCGATGGTTTCTGGAGTTGCAATCATTTAACTTTTCTGTCATTCACAGGTCAGGGGTGGCGCATGGCAACGCAGACGCCCTCTCCAGGAAGGATGCCTGTTGGGCGTCGGACGCTCTTCCCCGACGGTCGGAGCTGGAGGGGGGGTACTGTGGCAACCCCAAGCCACCCCTGGGCTTGGTGATTGATGGGCGCTATGTGGCGACCCAATGGCTGGGCGCTGCCCATGTTTGGGCGTCCGCTTCCGGACGCACCTGTCACTAAAGACCCATCAGAGTGATTACGTGATTAGCGAATCACGGCGCGGTGCGCCTGTTGGGGAGGGGGGACTTAATGGAGCCGAGGAGCCTCCTCTCAGTCCCCCGTAGCAGCGCAAGGCAAAAGGCCACAGAGCGGAGACGCCGCCCGGCCGACAGATTACCGCCAGCAAACCGTTATTATTTGAATAGAAAATAAAGAGCATGATTTTGGGAACTGCAACCTGTCTGTGTGTTGTTTATTCTGCCACCCCTACACCTGGAATTGCCACACTTCCCACCTGCGAACACTGCCGATTGTGTTCGTAGGGACGACTGACCATTGACCATGACCAAGGTACAGTACCACTGACAGCTGGATTCGAACCCAGAGTCTCTGTGGTGGTAGTGCTTAGACCTATACGCTACCCACCCGCCCACATCCATGGTAATCTTTTTTTTGTGATATTTTAATTTCTTTTTCTTTTCCCCCCCACATATAACATACAACAAGACATAACAGAACACAACAATAAATAATATAAATAACAACGAAGGAGCAATCAAATAAAATATAACAATAATCAACAGATAAACTGACAATAACAATAACACCTAAGGTCACAAGACAATATAATTATAAAAATACAAAAGATATACATACAAATGTTATATATATGTAAAAATTATTAAAATCTGTGGTAATCTTAAAAGACAAAATACTAATAGTGCCCCTGCCCCCCCCCCCCCCCCCTCCCTCTCTATGTCCGAGCTGAGGTTGCAGGTTCAGCCGTCTCATTTTAGGTGCCCGAGTCTATCTCCCCATGTGGGCTTTTGGCCACGGCGATTAGCCGGCTAACAGGATTAGCCCTCCCTCTATCCCTTCTACCCTCTCCTTTATTCTCCTCCCACCTCCCCCTCTAATGTTTCCTGTAAACTCGCTGTGGGGGTATTTTCATTTAGGTAGCTCGTGTTCACAGTGGGTTTGGACTGTCGGCGTTGCTTTTTCGCAGAGTAGAAAGAAAAGAAGCGTAACGGATGACTGTGAGCCACAGGGGCGAGAATCTGATATCAACTTTGGAGGGGACAATTACATCAAGAACAATTCGTGAGGGGACACACCAAATGTTCAGTTGCTATCGCTATCAGCTCTATCTTTAATCTTTCAAAATGTTCAGTTGCTATTGCATGCACTCATCTGTGTTTCACTACACACATGAGTGCATGCTTACCAACTGTTAGTCTGCAACACTACTAGACATCTAAGAAGGGAGATCCCCCCTTGAATGGCCCTTCTAAGGTTTCTCTCCTCCACATTGCCTGTGGAGCATTTTTCCCTATTGTTAGGTTTTAGTGAGTTTTTCCTTACCTTCGCGTGGGGTATGTCTGGGAGTGCTTGCATTCTTTCATTTATTTGTATTTATTTTAAATTAGTTGGACCTTATGGTGTTCTTGTTCTGTTCTTGACTTATTGTTATGTTTCTTCTTGACTTGTTTAAAGAAGATGAGTACGGCCCATGGAGACATTAACGTGTGTTGTCGGGCCTTACAAATACATTTGATTTTGATTTGATTTAGTGCTGTAACACAGCCTATGTTGTAATATGTTAAATGTATATTGAGGAACCATAATTACTACTACTGGATAATTGATATAGTTAACTGAAGGGTTGTCCCAACTTGTTAAAATGTTTACATTTTGTCATTTTGTCATTTTAATGTTTTCATTTTATATTGGCTGGCTTCCCACAATAGCTGAATTTGCAGAGCTAGCGAGCACAAATTCCGTTTCTGTGGTGTTTGCTATAATCTTTGCAATCGTCAGTTTACTCCAAGATCGGCACACATGTGCTTCAAAGTCCCCTAGCAACAATTTAGCTTTCGCAACGA
Source organism: Notolepis coatsorum (assembly GCF_963971535.1). Classification (NCBI taxonomy): domain Eukaryota; kingdom Metazoa; phylum Chordata; class Actinopteri; order Aulopiformes; family Paralepididae; genus Notolepis; species Notolepis coatsorum. The sequence goes on from NC_140173.1 coordinate 83,342,140, forward strand.
GACCATTAAAGATATTTAAAACAATGGTAGAAGAGAGTGTAGTTCTGTTCAGTTTGGAGTTCAGTTTATAGCTAACCTTATCACAGGGACTTCGAAGCACTACAGCTGCATGCTGATCTTGGAATAAACTGATGATAGCAAAGATTCCACATAAATGGAATAGGTGCTAGCTAAGTTTCAAGTTTCTTTATTAGTTGTCATATAGAAGTACAGAATACTTTTTATACAAAATGCTTCTTTCTGTTACACTCCAGAGACTGTGCTAGACAAAAATAGATAAGTATAAAATAAAATAAGTATAGCAGTATAAAATAGAAGTCACGTACGTAGACACAAGTGTTCAGTATGTACATATGTACAATGTTCAATGCAGAGTAGAAGTAACTGAGTTACCATACAATATACATTTACATTTACATTTACATTTAGTCATTTAGCTGACGCTTTTATCCAAAGCGACTTACAAGTTCTGTACGACAAGCCATCAGGAAGGGCACAACTCTATCAGCTGAGCAACAATGTTCATCAAAGTGTTGAGTGCTACAGTGTAGGTTAGTTTATTAGGACAAGTGCATGACAGTACGGTTAGTTAGGGTTAGATTTTTTTTTTTTTTTTTTTTTTTTTTTTTTAATTCAGATAATGGTTGAAGAAGTGCGTCTTTAGTCGACGGCGAAAGATTGGACGTGATTCGGCTGTCCTAACTGGGGTGGGTAGTTCATTCCACCATTGTGGGGCAAGGACTGAGAATAGGCGACTTCTCTTTGATGACCCTCCCGGAGCTTGGATAGGAGTAGGTCTGAGGCGGCCAGAAGATGCAGAGCGTAGGGGTCTTGAGGGTGTGTAGTTAGAGACCATTGACCGGAGGTAGGCGGGAGCGGTTCCCTTTGCCGCACGGTATGCTAGGTCGAGGGCCTTGAAGCGGATTCGTGCAGCAATGGGGAGCCAGTGCAGGTCCCTAAGAAGTGGGGTGACATGGGCCGACTTCGGTAGGTTTGAGATCAGGCGGGCCGCTGCGTTCTGAATGAGTTGAAGAGGCTTAGTGGCAGTGGCCGGGAGGCCAGCGAGCAGTGCATTGCAGTAGTCGAGGCGGGAGATGACTGTTGATTGGACGAGGAGTTGGGTGGCTTCTTTTGTCAGGAAGGGGCGTATCCTTCTGACGTTGCTCAGGAGGAATCGGCAGGTTCTGGTCGTCGCTGCGATGTGAGCAGAGAAGTTCAACTGGTCGTCGAGGACAACACCAAGGTTCTTGGCGGTCGGGGACGCAGTCACAGCTGCATTCTCGACTGTGATTGAAAGGTCGGTTAGGGGGGAGGATTTGGCCGGCAGGTGGAGCAATTCTGTTTTGCTTAGGTTCAGTTTGAGGTGGTTGGACGTCATCCAGGCTGAGATGTCGGACAGACAGGCCGAGATCCGCACAGAGACGTGGATATCGATATACTATACAATATACTAATATATTATATATATATATACTAATATACAATATACTATATAGTGCAAAGGAGAAATGGGATGAGGTACAATTTAGGTACAATTTACAGTAAGGTATAATGAGGTATGGGTTGTAGTGCAAATTCTTTACCAATAAATATAAAGTGTGTTTAGGTGTTCTAAAGTGTGTAAAGTGGGTGCTGCAGTGAGTTGTTTGTTTAAAGAGGCTATGTACTGCTATTCCTAGCACTATTTGGGCAACTTTACACAATTCCTGTTAGTCTATTGAAGACATCTGTAAGTTTTTTTTTCAAAAAAATGCATTGTTTTATATTTCTAATCAAGTACTCAAAACAATCGTTTTCCAGCTTCAAGATTTCAGGCTGTTATGGCCTGGCTCCGCCCATAATCACTTTGAGTGACAGTCAGTCCACACAGTCTGCTGAGAGAGACTGAGAGAGAGAGAGAGAGAGAGAGAGAGAGAGAGAGAGAGAGAGGGAGAGCTTCTTCCAGAGCGAAACCCGACACCTCTGCACACACTCGGAGAGTCGGAGGGAGAGAGAGAGAGAGAGAGGGGGGGGGGGGTGGGAGAGAGAGAGAGAGAGAGAGAGAGAGAGCTTCTTCCAGAGCGAAACCCGACACCTCTGCAGTGCACACACTCCGGAGGGAGTGCCGCATGTGCCGCAGCAGGTCCCCCCCCCCCCCCCCAAGTGCCCCCTCTCTCTCCATCTCTCTCTCCCTCCGACTCTCCGAGTGTGTGCAGAGGTGTCGGGTTTCGCTCTGGAAGCTCTCTCTCTCTCGTCTCTCGTCGGGCCCCACTCCGTCTCGCAGCATGAGGAAGTGGCTTCCATTCGCTGTCTAGTCTAGGTTGAATGGGGGCGGGCATTAGCTCCAACCACAGAGCCAATCGCATCACTGTGCGCTACCCAGCGGCCATATGCCGTATATCAGCCGTTCAAATCAAAATGGCCTGATTTACTGGAGGAGGAAAGGGGCTGAGCTGAATCAGAGCAATCCGCCAATATGGTATTTAGACACTAAAACACATTGATACGAACTCCTATTACTATAATACAATGCTAGAGACTGAAAAATGACATTTATAGTACATGTCACCTTTAAAGTGTGTGCGTGTGGATGTGTGTGCTGTGAGTGCATTTGGTGGTTGTTACATAGTGTTATTGTTCGTTGAGCAGCCTGATGGCCTGGGGATAGAAGCTTCTTCTGAGTCTTTCTGTGCTTGCCATGAGACTCCGGTATCGCTTGCCTGACTGCAGCAATTCAAAGAGGCAGTTGTTTGGGTGGCTGGAGTCTTTGATAATTCTCTTAGCCTTACCCATGCACTGCTTGTTGTAAATGTTCTAGCTAACTAGCTAGCTAATATTTGCTTTAGTTTGCTCGCTAGCTCTGCAAATTATGTTTTTAGTGTCAAAAAACACTTTATTTATTGCCTTCTGGTGATTTTCTTTTGCACTTTGAGATGGATTAAATTAACTGCTATTATAGAGCTCAACGCCACTGAAGGCCACACCAAAGCACACAGACAACTTTTTAGGGATTCTATGACAACCACATGGGCGGGGCTAGGGGGTGGCTACTTGGGCTCAAGCCCAGAATGTTTTCTGAAAAGCCCCGAATCTATTTTCCAATTTTTTTATTTTTTTTACAATTAATCATTGTTACATGAAAATATGTTTGCACCAGATTTAGCAGAAGCTAATTTCCGTCTATCCAGCTGCTAACTGTATTTGAGTGAGTTAAGTCTTGGTGTTATGGTAGACTCAGACCTAAGCTTTAAATCACAATCAACAAGTTGACAAAAACATAATTCTTCCACCTTAGAAACATAGCTTTTGAGATCTCAGACCCATCCCCAGTGATAACACAGGCTGCCGGCATGTCTTTATGAATGGAAATATCGAGGGCGGCTACGTGGCGTAGTGGGCAAGGCGCTCGCCATGAATGCGGAGACGCTGGGCTCGACTGTTTGAGCCCAGCGCTCCACATTGCTTTCAGTTTAGTTGGTCGTTCATACACATTGGCCGTATTAGGGGGTGGGAAACTGATGGGTGGGGATCGGGCGTTGTGGACAGCGACTCCTACAGGTCGGTTGGTGCGCCTGCGCAGTAGAATCAGGAAGTGTCGGGGGCAGCATGAGCCTCCCACGCGTTACTCCTCGCCACTGAGAGATCGAGCTGCGCAGGTGAAAAGATGCGACTGAGGAGGGGACTTGTGCTATGTATGACTTAGTCCACATTGCAGCCGGCTTGTGGGAGGCAAGAAACAGCGTTCGTGACAGGGGAGGGTTGAATTGGATGATACGAAAATTGGGATGGGAGAAAAATATAGAAAATGGGAGAAAAAGTGGATAAAAAAAAATTTATGGAAATATCGAATAAAAGAAACAACGATGAAAACCCGACTATACTCTGGTTTTCGGGGGTCCTGGCACTCAACGTTCGGCGAGTTAACCCTAGATCTTAGATCCTAATATGAAAAACAATGTGATTTAATGTTCTATGTCTTACCTTGACTTTGTCTATTTTACTGCTATCTATTTTTTATGCTTTATGTCTGCACTTTATGCATTGCTCTTGATCTGCCAATGTTGTGCTCATTTTATGCCTGTCTTTTTGTACTGCTGTGAAGCACTTTGAGCTGCAATTCTTGTATGAAAGGTGCTATACAAACACAGTGTATTATTATTATTATTATTATTATTATTATTATTATTATTATTATTATTTATTATTATTATTATTATTATTATTATTATTATTATTATTATAAATTATTATAGTTTGCTTCATTAATTAAAGGGTGTGAATTTAAGTGTTCTCTAGTGCCTTTTGTCTGCTTTAAGGTGGTGGTATAAGTTAAAGGTTGTGGTGTCGAAGAAAAAAAAATCCGTGCCCGCTAGCGCGGGCACCTATCTGGGCTAAGCCCCGGATCTCCTACAATCCTAAATCCGCCCCTGATTATGACAACAACCTTGTCTTTAACTCATTCACTGACACGCTGTTTCCGGGATATGGCTATGCACTGCCACGCATTAAACCAATGGAGTCGGTCACCTTGTTTGCAGGGCTATAACTATATTCTATATTATAGCTATGGATGCATTACTTTGGCCCATTTTACATCGAGTATATATCGTTCAAGATGTGAAAAAGAAATAATTTTTCCATCCATACATTCCCGTTTTATACCGTGGTGAATATAAGTATGGTTTTAGAACGGTTTAGGGTAATTCCTGGGAGGCTAGTAATAGCGAGCGACGTGTATTATACTTAATCCATTGGCATTTCGTCCCTACACACGCTACAATTAAAAATTCAATTGCATATGATCGGTATTATGTTCCATCATGAATGCATGAAAGGGGGGGGGGGTAGTTTCTGATTAATTGATTGTCAATAACGGCATTCGTTAGTACAACAACATACGCTCATCAGGGCGATGGCTATGAAAACATCACGCTGAAATTGACATTAAATTGCTCTTACCTGTGGCCGGTGGGATTCCAAAAAGAGTATCTTTTTCACATATTGAACGATAGATAGTTGATGTCAAATGGGCCATAGTATTGTATCCATAGCTATAATATAGAATATAGATATAGCCCTGCAAACACCGCCACTTATTCCTATCTCTTAGAGCAGGGGTAGGCAACCCTAGGCACGCGTGCCTGCATAGGCACGCGGGGGCATTTGCATAGGCACAGGGGGCAGCAATAAAAAATAAATAAAAATAAAAATAAAATTTGTATTTTTTTTTTTTTTCTTTTTTTTTTTTTTTTTTGCTTTTAAATATTATAGTGAAATATTTTGCACTGTTGTCGCATTTATCTTGTTGAAATTCTCCCACAGGTTCTTTTTACTACCACATATTTAATTGAGACCCTTTATTTGTTTATTATTTCAATTTAGCTGGAAATACATTGCTACATCATTCAGTAACATTTGCAGAGCCTTATAACAAACATTATTACGGTCACCATTGTGACCAGTGGGATTAATCAACACATTTTATTATTTATTTTTCTATTTCATTGAACATTGCACATGTTAAGAGCAATTTTTTTTACTCAAAATGTGAGTATTACCAAGTCAACTTGTGTTCTTAAAACAATGACAATAAACATAGTTTTATTAGGTTGAAATAATGTGGTTGTGTATACTTATTAGTAATGAATAAGCAAATGTGAGTGAAATGGTTGCACTGTATGCAGCTGTTTGTCTGCATTGCATCCCCCCCCCCCCCCCCCAATTCAGATTTAGGGTTGATACAACCATCATAATAATATTGTTAATAATAACAATAACAATAATGATGTAATAATGTAAAAATTTTCATTAAAAAGACCTGATTATGAGAAAAAAAAATTACGATTCATGGAATATTGTTGAGGCACACTAGTTACAACTATATTTCAAACAGGCACTCCATGTCAAAAAGGTTGCTGACCCCTGTCTTAGAGTGTTGGCGTGGTAGGAACAAAAGATGCTCAAGTCCGTGGCGTCCAAAGAGTTAATTTATCTACTTTACCTATGAAATAATTCGACAACAAACATTTTATTAGATAATATTCTTGAAACAAAACAAATCAGATTAATTAATTAAGTAAATTCTAAACTCAACACACACATTACCCCTAGAACTGCTTCCGTTCAGAGTCATTATTTCCTTGCCATCTTTTCCATCCTGAAGGCACGTCTCTTAGTATCCACCTTGTCACACTGGCAGAGTGGGTTTGATCACCTTGCTGAGGTAAGTCTCTGCAGCCTTGTGATCCTGGAAGTATTTAGTCTCTCCGTTGAAGGTGCAGATGCGTGTGGCTGGATGGATTATCCCATGTTTAATCCCTGCTTCCCGTAACTTTGCTCCGACATCTCGGAATCGGGCTCTTCTTTTGGCCGTCTCCGCTGTCACATCTGGGAAGATCCTCACCTTCATTCCTCGAAAGTTCATCATTCCCTCTTTCTTCACTATTTTTAAAATAGCTTTCCTTGGCCAAATATCTTTGCATTCTCACTATTATCGTTCTGGCTCCCGGTTTCGTTTCTGATCCGACTCTTGAATACCTCTCTGAAGAAAGTTTTTTCAACATCACGGGCCAGTCCAAATACTTGAACCTTCGGCTGTGGGTTTCCAAACGTTCAGCCTTTTCTGTCAAATGATTCTCCTTTTTGGAGTGACTGGTTTGATTTCTCCAGCAAGGTTAATCGACCCTCCATGCGTGAAAGGGCCTGCTCCACCTCTGTGCGTTTCTTATTGCATTTATTCAAGTCTTCTTTCATGGAGTTCAGTTGAGGCTTAAGTTTGTCTATAGCAGTGTTTATCGCCTCTCTTATTATAGAGCAGATTAGAATGAATATTTCACTCTGGTTCCCCTCTTTCACGAAAACACCTTAAGTGACTTACACACCACACAAGCACACTTACCACACGCACACACTGCTGCTAATACCTTCACTCACACATTCACACACTGACGGCGGAGGCAACCATGCAAGGTGCCAACCTGCTCATCGGGAGCAGTTAGGGGTTAAGTGCCTTTTTTTCTGCTCCAGATGGATAATTCCTCTTAATTTGTCTTGTTTACATGTCGGTCCTGATGCTGATGCTATTTTTGAGTGACATGGGGCCCCTAAGGGGGTTTCCTACTGTCATTGCATATCATCCATTGATTGTTTAACCACTTAAGCATCGGGCAAAATGGGGCTAGTTTTATTTGTATTTGACGTTTGCATACCCAAAGTAATTAGCTATTTCTTATACTTTATACTTATAGCACATGCATTAGTCTGGTCTCTTTTGAAAGGTAACATTCTGACGTTTCTTACACAATAAAGAAAAAAATTTACTGCTAATGAAATAGAGTTACAGAGGGTTTTGTGTACTTACATTTATGTTTACTTGTTGCCAGATGCCTGTTTTTGGGTTCCAGCTGAGAGGTAGAAAAAAGATTAAAAATCCCACAGACAATTAATGTTTTACAAAGGTTTTTGTAACGTGTGTACCGGCATGATTATATAAAAATGGCCGTCCGCTCCCATTCATTCAGAGGCGCTCTCGTCAAAACAATGGACTTCTTCGTCTTCTCGTGTCACCTTCCCCCACTCTCAGCGCTCATCTGGGATCGCTTTCGGAGCAGATGCTCCTTGGCTACAATCAATCATCACTGCGTTGCAATCTGATGAAAAATGGCGGCGCTATTTATATTATAAAATACAAACTGTACTTTTTCATTCACGGTTTTTGCTGCCCTGTCAAGGGCGCCTGGTGATACTAAATCCAGATTGAACTCTGCCATTGGAAAGGGGAGATTTGTCCCGATCCATAGATGTGTGACTTGGCCATAATAAAGGTCATTATAGGCCTGATATTCTATATTCATATTTAAAATTTTGTCCAGGTGGCAAAATGCAGTACTGTATCTACAAAACCCCCTGTAAATCATCTCCCCTTTATTAATTTGCTTAGATTTTCTGTACATGTAGTAGTAGTAGTTTATTCAGTCATCATCTCACACAATATAATATACACAATCATTTAACAATATTTGATTTGACAGTGACTGAAAAGGTACAGACTGAAGCATAATGCTTATATATGCCTGTCCTATATTCTTAACAAAATTAAGACTCCAAAACAGTATTCTAAAAGAAAATAGCAAAAACATTTATTATTTACCTTTGTAGTTTTCAAAAATAGCTTTACAAACCATTTTCTTAAAAACCAAAAGCGAATTACTCATTCTTAACTGTATATCAGCATTGTTCCACAAGGTAACCCCAATAATAGAAATACACCTCATTTTAATCCCTTTCTTAGCTTTTTGAACAGTAAATTTACAAATATCTCTCAAATCATATTACTCCCGTCTGGGAGTAACTTTGCTTTATGCTTTGATTGTTTAACCACTTAAGCATCGGGCAAAATAGGGCTAGTTTTATTTGTATTTGACGTTTGCATGCCCAAAGTAATTAGCTATTTATTATACTTTATACTTATAGCACATGCATTAGTCTGGTCTCTTTTGAAAGGTAACATTCTGACGTTTCTTACACAATAAAGATTTTATTTTTACTGCTAATGAAATAGAGTTACAGAGGTTTGAACACACAGAAGTAAACGTTTTGTGTACTTACATTTATGTTTACTTATTGCCAGATGCCTGTTTTTGGGTTCCAGCTGAGAGGTAGAAAAAAGATAAAAAGTCCCACAGACAATTAATGTTTTACAGTAAGGTTTTTGTAATGTGTGTACCGACATGATTATCCCAAACGGCCGTGTTGAAGTCAGAGGTTCTAGGTAGGATTGTTAGTAACTGTCTAACTGCATATATAACTGTTTCCACTAGTAACTGTCTAACTGCATATATAACTGTTTCCACTAGAGGGCGCTCTAGGCGGAGCCACTCATGGACACCACCAGGTGGCGAGTATAAATAGAGATGTCTCTTCCCACTCTCTCTTTCCCCCAGCCTCTCAGTGAGAGGAGACCTGTAGTGTTACTGCTCTGTCATGTGAATAATAAACCACGCCAGTTAAGGCTCAAGATAGAAACCATGCCTCTTGACCACATTATTGTCGCCCTATAGCTGAATTCTGTTAACAGGTTATGGGCCCAGGTCACGCCGGGGGCAAAATAATAAGGGTAGCAAGTTTAGCTAAAGTATAGGCTAGGTTAGCACCGGGAGTACCGCGTGGCTAGACGCTAGGCCAACAGGAGCTAAAACTACGCCCACCATCAAAGAGCAACATGAAAGCCAAGAAGCCTCACAGGAGAGTCAAGAAGGTAGCAGCCGGGAGTCACTGGAAGGTAGCAGCCAAGAGCCCCGAGGAGGCGGCACCGGGGGAGACGGAGCATGCTGAGCACAACGGAGGCGAGGGGGAGAACCCCGCCTTAGAAAGCGTGGCACCTGCTGAACACAACGGAGGCGAGGGGGAGAACCCCATCTTAGAACGTGTGGCGACCAGAGGGAGGAACAAATGGCCCTCATTCAATGGAAAAGCAGAGAACTACGAGCTCTGGGAAGAGCGCATGCTATGCTGCATGCACGGTGTGGGACTGAAGGAGACGATCCTGGCAGCCCCCACGGGAGAACTGACGGCGGAAGAGCAAGCCCTGGACGACCAGCATAACGCAGATGCGTACTGTGAGTTAGCGCCGCTGCTCGACGACACCAGCCTGGGGCTGATATTCCGCGACACTAAAGACAGAGGCCGAGAAAGCCTGGAGGTATTGAGAGAGCATTACATCGGGCGAGGAAGACCCCGAGTCATGGCCCTCTACACAGCACTGACGACCCTGAGGAAGGGGCAAACCGAGACTGTGACCGAATACGTCAACAGAGTGGAGCAGATCACAACGCCATTGAGGAGTGCCGGAGAAGCACCAAGCGATGGGCTAATGATGGCGATGATGATGAGAGGACTACCTGAGCTGTACAAACCGTTCACACTCCTGGTAACACACGGTTCAACGGACATGATGCTGGGACAGTTCAAGGCTAAGTTAAGGAACTTCGAGGCCTCAGAAGATACCCACCCAGCTGCCGCGGAGGCGGGAGAGAGGGTGCTAAAGGCCCGAACGACGCCAAGGGAGAGGACCAGGACCACGACGGAGCTGGCGTGTTGGCGATGCGGAGAGAAAGGCCATCGGAGAAGTAACTGCACGAGGACTGTCTGGTGTGGCTCCTGCAGATCCACGCGGCACGCAGGCAGAGCGTGCATGAAGAAACGCGACCAGGGCACGCAACATGCGCATGGACAAGATGGCGGCGATGGTCGGCATGAGACGGATCGAGGCGACGACTGGAGAGTAGCGGAACGAGAGGGCTTCATCCCCAGGGCGCAGACGGCGTACGTCACCAGGCCAACGCAGCTGCAACAGGCCCAAAGGAAGGGACTGATCGTGGACACAGGTGCGTCGTCCCACGTCATCAACGACAGGAGTCAGTTCAAGAACTTTGACAGAACTTTCCGCCCAGAGAGACACAGCATGGAGCTGGCAGACGAAAAGCGCACCTACGGGTTGGCGAAAGAGAGAGGAGACGCACAGGTATGCCTCACGGACAGCGAGGGGCGCCGGCATACAGTGACGTTAAAGAACGCTCTCTATGTACCATCGTTCCCACAAGGACTATTCTCTGTAATAGCTGCTACTGCGAACGGTGCCAGAGTGTTCTTCATTGAAGGTAAACATTTTCTTGTAGAGCCCAACGGTACACGATTTGACATAGAGGTGTATCAGAGAATGTATTACCTGAAAACAGAGTGTAATGACAATGATATGTGTAAAGTAACCGTCAGCCACGATATTCAGACATGGCATGAGATTATGGGTCATTGTAATTACGAGGATTTACTGAAACTGCAAGCAGTGACAGAGGGCATGCACTTTGAAGGTGAAAAGCGTAGACCTGATAAAGAATGTGTCGTGTGCATAAGGGGGAAGTTTGCTCAATCGAGAAACAGAAATCCCACAGAAAAAGTAAAAGTACCACTTGCGTTGGTTAACACAGATCTTGCCGGTCCAGTAAGAAACGAGTCCATAGGAGGCTTTAGATATGTACAGTCTTTTACAGACGTGTGCACAGGGGCAGTGTTTGTTTACTTTCTTAAAGCAAAGAGTGACACACTCCAGGCCACGGACAAATTCCTGGCGGACATAGCCCCTAGTTGTACAGTAAATGACCAAGTAAGGCTTTGTCAACATTCCAATGTACAGTGTAAAATGTGTATGTGTCCCCTACCCAACCCCCCCCCCCCCCCCCCACCTCCAATGTACAGCCCTCACCCAACCCACCCAACCCCACCCCACCAACCTCCTCCAATGTACAGTTTCTACGCCAAATGTATATACACTCCTTTTCTGGACACTTTTGTATCACAAACAGTACTGCATTTGCAAATCTGATATGTCATAAATGTATAGATGTAGCAGTACTGTCTATCTGTATGTCATGTATGTCATATATGTTATGATGAATTGAAAATGGGGGACCCTGGTGGAAACAAGACGAAAGTCTTTCTCTGGTCTGCATCCCCTTAACAATTGTATGTATTGAGATGTACTGTACTGTACCCATTCTGCAATCTGTTAATAAACCTTTCAATCAATCAATCAATCCTTATGGTACAGTAAGATGTTTGAGGTCCGACAACGGGACCGAATTCACAAACAGAGAGTTCCAATCACTGTTGAGGAAGAACAGGATAAGACACGAGACGTCATGTCCATATTCCCCACACCAGAACGGAGTGGCAGAGAGAGAATGGCGCACTCTTTTTGAGATGGCTAGGTGTAAGCTAGTAGGTAGTAACTTACCCAAGAGCCTATGGCACTATGCGGTGCAAGAAGCCGCTTACACCAGAAACAGGTGCTTCAATAAGCACACAGGCACCACCCCGTATACAGCACTGACAGGAAAGAAGTGTAATCTAGCCAGAATGCACCGATTTGGATCAGTGTGTTATGCGTACCTGCAGGACAGAGGAAAGCTTGAGTCCAGATGTGAAAAAGGACTCTTTGTAGGGCATGACAAGGGAAGCCCCGCTTTCCTGGTTTATTATCCCGGTAAAGGGGTAGTGCAGAAACACAGGCTAGTCAAGTTTGTCACAAAGACAACATGTGAGGGCGAGACACAGACAGAGGAGCCAGAGCTGGACTCCAGAGTAAGGTGTGTAGAAACAGAGACACATCAGCCCAGTGTACTTAGCACGGTCGTGCAGGTAGACAGTCAGCCACCCCCAGAGGGCGATGACGAGGAGCACCCGAGGGTGACATCAAGTGCCCCAAGCAGTGGGAGGTACCCCTTGAGGGAACACAGACCCCCAAAGTATCTGACAGACTATGCTCGGAAAGGGAGTGACGAGGAGGACAGTACACCCATAACTGTTGATTACTGCTACAGGGTAGTTAGTGGGGTACCTCAGACCTTTAAAGAGGCCATAGTGTCCCCTGAATCAAGTAAATGGGAGAGAGCGATGGATGAGGAGATGAGGTCCCTAGAGGACAACCACACCTTCACTCTAACCAAGTTACCAGAGGGCAGACAGACAGTGGGAGGAAAATGGGTATATTCAATCAAGGAGGGTATTGAAGGCCACGATAAGTACAAAGCAAGGTTTGTAGCTAAGGGTTACAGTCAGAGGGAGGGGATAGACTACGGTGAAACATTCTCCCCCACAGCCAATCTGACCAGTATAAGGGTAGTGGTGCAGAAAGCAGCTGAGGACAATCTAATTTTACATCAGATGGATGTGAAAACAGCCTATCTGCACGTACCCATAGATAGGGAGATATACATGGAACAACCTGAGGGTTACGAAAGGAAAGGAGAGAAGCTAGTGTGTAAGCTAGAAAAATCCATTTACGGCCTGAAACAGTCTGGGCGAAATTGGAACGAGATGCTTCATACATGCCTTATCGAAGATCACTTCCTACAGAACCCAGTAGACCCCAGTGTTTACTTTAGGGAGTCAAAGGAGTCAGGAAAAGTGATCATCGTCATTTGGGTGGATGATTTGATCATAGCAGCAGACAACACCAGGAGCCTAGCACAGGTGAAAGAGATGCTCTCCACCAGATTCAAAATGAAAGACCTTGGGAGGTTAAAGCATTTTCTAGGTATGGATTTTGAACAGTCTGCTAATTGTGTAAAAATATCCCAGAAGAGATATGTGGAAAAGATCCTGAAACGTTTCAACATGCAAGAATGTAGATCAAGGGAAACACCATGTGATAAAAAAATAGACTATCAGGAGGATGCTCAGAAACTGACACATGTAAAAATGTACAGAGAAGCTGTGGGTAGCCTCATTTATTTAACAACATGTACCCACCCTGACCTATGTTTTGTAGTGAGTAAACTGTCACAGCATTTCGCTGACCCCACAGAGGAGCATTGGATCACAGCAAAACATGTATTTTGTTATCTTAAAGGTACAGCAGACAGACAACTGTGTTTCAGAAAGAGCAGCGAGGGTCTAGGACTTAAAGCCTACAGTGATGCAGACTGGGCAGCTGACACCACAGATAGAAGGAGTACCACAGGATATTGTGTGAGTTTGAATGCAGATAGCTCACTGGTTTCGTGGAAAACAAAGAAGCAGCCCACCGTGGCTCTATCAACTTGTGAAGCCGAATATATGGCTCTAGCTATGACCATACAGGAGTGTATTTATCTGAAACAACTGCTCGAAGGGATAGATACCTATGTATATAAGAAGACTGTTGTTTACGAGGACAACCAGGGAACCATTGCGATTGCTAGAAACCCTGTGTGCCGACAGAGATGTAAACATGTCGATATAAAATACCATTTCATCAGATCTGTCATCAGAGAAGAAAGGATGACACTGATGTATTGTCCAACGGAGGACATGGTAGCAGACGCTATGACGAAACCTGCTTCCAAATTGAAATTGAAGAGATTTGCAGAGGCCATGTTTGGTGTGTAGATATTGACTGCCATATTCTTTGATGTTTTTGGAGTATATTATTTCCTTTGTAAAATGTCTTTCGAAGAAGTTACCCAGTATGCTAATACAAACCTAAGTGGGAGTGTTGAAGTCAGAGGTTCTAGGTAGGATTGTTAGTAACTGTCTAACTGCATATATAACTGTTTCCACTAGTAACTGTCTAACTGCATATATAACTGTTTCCACTAGAGGGCGCTCTAGGCGGAGCCACTCATGGACACCACCAGGTGGCGAGTATAAATAGAGATGTCTCCTCCCACTCTCTCTTTCCCCCAGCCTCTCAGTGAGAGGAGACCTGTAGTGTTACTGCTCTGCCATGTGAATAATAAACCACGCCAGTTAAGGCTCAAGATAGAAACCATGCCTCTTGACCACATTATTGTCACCCTACAGCCGAATTCTGTTAACAGGCCGTCCGCTCCCATTCATTCAGAGGCGCTCAAAACAAAGGACTTCTTCATCTTCTTGTGTCACCTTCCCCCACTCTCAGCGCTTATCTGGGATCGCTTTCGGAGCAGATGCTCCTTGGCTACAATCAATCATCACTGCGTTGCAATCTGATGAAAAATGACGGCGCTATTAAAAAACAAACTGTACTTACAGTAGATTTCATTCACGGTTTTTGCTGCCCTGTCAAGGGCGCCTGGTGATACTAAATCCAGATTGAACTCTGCCATTGGAAAGGGGAGATTTGTCCCGATCCATAGATGTGTGACTTGGCCATAATAAAGGTCATTTATAGGCCTGATATTATATATTCATATTTAAAATGTTGTCCAGATGGCAAAACGCAGTACTGTATCTACAAAACCCCCTGTAAATCATCTCCCCTTTATTAATTTGCTTAGCTTTTCTGTACATGTAGTAGTAGTAGTTTATCATCATCTCACACAATATAATATACACCATCATTTAACAATATTTGATTTGACAGTGACTGAAAAGGTACAGACTGAAGCATAATGCTTATATATGCCTGTCCTATATTCTTAACAAAATTAAGACTCCAAAACAGTATTCTAAAAGAAAATAGCAAAAACATTTATTATTTACCTTTGTACGGGGGCGCTTTGGGATTTTTACCCAGTAGTGTCATATGTCGGTGTGGATGGAGAGAACGCTGAGGGCAGGGCTTGTGTTACAGTTTGCACACCCCCACCCTCCGTTTTTGGGTTTGGTACACACTCTATTGTCAGAGTCCGCGGCAGTGACAGCCCTGGCCGAAGAGATTCGTTCTCTTCGTGGTCCCATGGGAGGACGCGATGAGTGGTGTTTACTCCCGATATTCTCTGGTGCCAGATAAATCGGGGGGGGGGGGGGGGTCAGACCCATAATGGACCTGTCCCATGGAAGGTTCAGAATGTTGACCGTCAAACACCAGTTAAGCGCTGTCAGAGTGGGAGACTGGTGTTAGGATTGGTGGGGTAGTGAGGGAAGGAGAGGAGAACCCAGTTTGTGGACAGGAATGGAGGAGGCAGAGACGGCAGGGTAATGTGTATATACAGACTTTACTAGACGACGACACGTTACAAAAAGAAACATAAACGGCACAGCCGTGCTGGCGCTAATAACATTGAACTGAACTGTGAACACGGAAAATAAAACTCAACAAAACGAACACTACAACACTTACGTAGAACGAATATACAACAGGGCAAGACGACAAGGGCAGGAACAAGGGGAAACCGGAGGGATGACGCCACAAAGAGGAGAACACAGAACCACACTTAAATACACAGACTAATTATAATTGGAAACAGCTGGTGCCAGTCCAAAACATAGAATAAACCAAACAAGTCACCAAGGCATTACTACAAACACAAACCCAAACAGGGGAACCACATCACCCAAGGGAAGGGAAGGTCAACAACACACATGAAATTACATTAATCAAACAATTAATTACATTAACCACATTTGTGAGTAGAGACAAAATGGACGCCTGCACCATCTGATGGTGCCCACTAGAGGACGCCATGAGACCACTGAAAGGAGGTAGGGAATGTCCAATGTCTCTCTTATCATAACAGGCCCACAAAGGGCTGGGCCTGGGGTCATTACAGACTGGTTCACCTCCATAGACCTGAAGGATGCGTATTTTCACATCCCGATCTTCCCTCCTCACAGGAAATTCAGGGCATAGCGTACGAGTACCAGGGGCTGCCGTTCGGCTGCTCTCTGGCTCCCCGCATCTTCACCAAGTGCGTGGAGACCGCGCTGGGGCCTCTGCGTCGTCAGGGGATACGAATTTTATTCTACCCTAGACAACGTTCTGGTCCTCGGCCGGTCAGAGGAGGTCTCATACCAGGCAGGTGGTGGAATTCCTCACCAGCCTGGGTTTTGCTGTGAACTTGGAGAAGAGTACTCCTCTTCCCAGTCAACAGGTGGAGTACTTGGGCTTAATTCTAAGCTCAAGGTCTATGTGGGAATCCTTCTCAGAGCGGTGGCGAGAGGATATTCTCTGCACGCTCTGGAGGTTCCGTCCTCAGGACGGTTATGGCACTGTCCGTGATGCGCCTGCTCGGTATGATGGCATCTGCTCAAGCTGTGGTCCCTCTTGGCCTGCTTCATGAGGAGGATACAGAGGTGGGTTTTTCAGTATGAAAATAGACCCTGTGAGAGTCAAGTGGAAGCGGCTGAAGGTTCCCATGTCAGTACTGGGGGACCTCGCCCCCTGGGGGGGGGGCCTGGGGCCCTCACCAGCAGGGTCCCCATGGGCAGCAGGCTGTCACACGTCACAGTCTTCACCGACGCCTCCCTCACGGGATGGGAGGGACGTGTCGGACCGACGCAGTAGAGGCCAGCTGGCAAGGACCATGCTGCCCGGTCTGCACTACATATCAATGTGTTGGAATTGAAGGCAGTGCTTCTAGTCCTCAGACAGCTCGGCTATCATGTGATGGGTGAGCACGTTCTGATCAGGACGGACAGCACGACGTCGGCGTCGTATATCAACAGACAGGGAGGAGTACGCTCCACCCGTCTCCACCGGGCGGCAGCTGATTCAGTCAGTGGCCGCCCAGGATTCTGTACGCGTTCCCCCCCATACACCTGATACCTCAGCTGTTGGAGCGGGTACGTCAGGAGCGCAGGACTTTGATCCTGGTCGCGCCGGACCGGGGCACAGCTGTGTGGTTCCCGGCCCTGATTCAGCTCTTGGTGGCCCCGCCGTGGCCTGTTCCATGGTCACCGCGGGCCCTCTCTCAGGCACGCAGAACACTGTTTCTGCCTCCTGTTCTGGGGCAGCCTCTAATGGCTTGGCTGCTGAAAGTGTGAATCTGGAGGGGATGCGTCTTAACTCTACTGTGGTTAACACCATCGAGAATGCGCGCGCTCCGTCCACTACCGCGGTTTACGCGGGGAAGTGGCGTATGGTTCGAGAGTGGTGTGAGGTTGGGGGCCTGGACCCGGTGTCATGCCCCCTGGACTCGGTTCTGTCCTTCCTCCAGTCTATCCTGGATAGGCGGTCGGCCTCAACAGTGAAGGTATACGCCGCAGCTATATCTTCTTGTCATGTGGGCTTTGAGCGCAGAACACTGTTCAGCCACCCTCTCGTGTGACGTTTCCTGCTTGGTGCACGGCATCTCAAGCCTGTGGAACGTGCTCTGTCTCCGAGTCGGGACCTCCAACTGTTCCTGGAAAGGCTGTTGGGGGCCCCGTTTGAGCCTCTTGAGCAGGCGCCATTGGATCGTCTGTGTTTAAGACCACGTTCCTTTTGGCCATCACCTCCGCTAAACACGTGGGTGAGCTGTGTGCTTTGTTGGTGCGGTCAGAGTGCCTGTCTATTCGGGCCGATAGCAGTGCGACTCTGAGGCCTAATCCGGCCTTCGTGCCAAAGATTATCCAGAGCTCTTATCGCTCCAGGGATATTGTGCTTCAGGCGTTTCACCCTCCTCCTCACACTAGTGAGTTGGAGGCAAGCCTTCACCTGTTGTGTCCTGTCCGTGCGCTGAAGGTTTACCTTAGTCGCACGCAGGATCTCAGGGCTACCGATCAACTGTTGTTTGTTACGGTGGCTCTCACGCGGGTAAGGCGCTGTCCGAGCAACGCCTGTCACATTGGTTGTGCGAGGGCATTGCCCTCTGCTACACTTTGGCTGGACAGGTTCCCCCCGCAGGCGGCAGGGCACACTCCACTCATGGAGTGGCGGCCTCCGCTGCCCCTTTTGGGCGGGCCTCGGTGGAGGACATCTGCGCTGCGGCCTCCTGGTCCTCCCCGGGCCCTTTTGTTAGGTTTTACCTCATGGACATGACTGGGGGCTCTGTCTCCCAGGCGGTCCTGAGGTCCGGGACCTCTCCTGCATCCCGCCATCAGGTGGGCTAGCAGGTGTGTGTGGGTGTGGACCGCGGAGTGCTATGTCACATGTGGTCCCGCTTGGACTGTGCGTTCTAGGGTAACTGGTTTTCTTTTTCGCACATTGGTTGTAGTTGACTGCCTCTCCCCCTTCGTTAGGACGGATGGGTGGACGGGACTCCCCTCCTCCCTGGCAGGGGCTTATGGGCCCTCAGGGGGTGCATTTGACATGGCCACGCGTCCGCTCTGCCCCTTTTGATCTCATAATGGCAGAGCGAGACGCGATTGGCCAGTATGAATATATAACGAAGGTTATCCTATAACCCTAGTTATATGAATACTGGCTGAGCGTCTCGCTCTTCAGCGCCCTGAGGACCCTTGGATGTTTTTCACGCATGGAATTCAGACTTGGAAGGGCGTGGACTTGTAGGCACACACGGGAGTAGGCGTGGTCACGTGCAAGTGACGTGCATGTGCAACTTTTCCGCATGCAAAATAGGTGCATGAGATGACATCTCATAATGGCAGAGCGAGACGCTGAGCCAGTATTCATATAACTAGGGTTATAGGATAATCTTCGTTCTTTCACTTTTGGTGTGCCTTGAGATTCTGGCTCCACTTTTGGTATGACTTGGGAACCACTGCTTTAGAGCCAAGAAGAGAAAATCTGAAACTTATTCAGGCAATGTAGTGAAAACGTGGCACGAAATCTGGTTCATTTGTCATCTCAGTGAAGTTATCTGCTTTTTAATTAGAAATAAAACACATTTTCAATAAAGTTAGATTAATTAGTTAGTTACCTGTATTATACATGTTACTTTTGATCAAAACAACCAAACTGGAGTTTGATTGATCTTACCTGGAATGCATGGGATATGTGAAAATGACTGAAAACTGAGATATACTGTAGGTTTTTGCAAATATCTAATGTCAGGTGCCCCTGTATCATAAGGCCTTCTCCTTTATTTCCTGAGACAAGGAGAAGGGACAGAGAGGGAATGTGAGGTGTGTTTGTGTGAGTAGAGAGGGAGGTGCATGTGTGTGTGATGTACTGTATGTGTGGCTAAGAGAGAGAGTGAGTACAAACTGAGAATATAAATACGCCATACAACAGTCTCACAATAGCACATTTTATATTTTCTAATGTATCCTGTCAATTGAAATGTATTTATTTATTTAACAGTGCTATACGGAGGCTATTTGGGAGAACTTCCATGCAGGTGCCTATGGGCAGGGCCGCCTCAGGGGGTGTGCGAGCAGTGCGGTCGCACAGGGCCTCGCGGGAAGGGGGGCCTCGCACACGAGGCCCCCCTTCCCGCGAGGCCCTTTTTCATCACAGACCTAAAATCTAGTTTTGCTTATATGCTTATATATTTCACATTAGACACGTTTGTAGAATGTTCCTGGCTCTGCGGCTCTGCAGCAGACATACTCACTATTGGAGCTCTGGGGCTCTGCAGCAGACATACTATTGGTTTCAACGAAGGGAGGGGTTACATCATGTGTACGCCGGCGTGCGTCAGCTGCGTTTGACTATTTCGCACGTGCAGCTTTGGAGGTTATGCTTAGTTATGCCAACCAAAACGAAGAGGACGGTCATTCGGCAGATGGACTGAAGATGAAAGTTGTTGCATGTTAGACAGTTCAGTCAGGCTAGCCATCCCGGCTAAAGGCAGGGACAGCTAGTTAGCTTTAGCTACGTTATAATATTGAGTGCTAACGTGTGGTTCAGTCGGGATAGCCATGATGATGTCGGCTAGTAGCTAGCTTAGCTAAAGGCTAACTAGCGTTAGCTAACCTAGAGAGAGCGCGTGCAGCATTGTTATGCCAAGATGAAGAGGACGTCATTCGGCAGATGAACTTCGTCAACTCCACGCGGTTGTCTCCATCCTCTTGGACGTTTGGTGAGTTTTTAATGCACTCTATTCTATTCCCGCCGTGGATATCTCTCTCTCTCTCTCTCGGGAGCCAAACGGGCCGGCTAGCTGTTGTAGTAGCTAATGGTGTGTGGCCTGGTGTCAGCACCTGGTGCAAGGGAGGTGAGCTTGGTGTTTCATTATGAGAATATCTCCATGCTCAAGTCGGCTATAGTCCGCGAGGGACTTGTTGCCGGCACCGCTATGGTAAACACCACTCTGTAGTGGGACGTGTATTGCCTTCTTTTTCCCTTCTCTCTTCGGATGAGAAGAGGAAAACACAGCGGCTGTCTGAAGTGTTGGCCTGTATTGCTTTTCTCACGTTGTACAGTTTTTCAGTGGTAGCCGCATAGCTTGCTTCTGCGTTAGCTAGTGGTTAGCGATAGCCGGGTTGAGCTAACTGTTAGCCAGTTAGCTGTTTAGCTACGACGTTAGCTGCTCGTTTTCGCTCGGCTGGGAACGTTAGCTTGATGCTATCAGTTAGCCTAGAGTTAGCTGTTAGCTTGTGCTACGACCATTGACATTAGCCGTGAGAATAGCAGGCCCTGGCACTCTGACTACGACATCATCTTTGACAGAAGATGTAGTCGGGCCTGCACCATGACAAGGCTCCGGCCATAGCTTCTTTTTGTCCCGCCAGCGAGAGGCCTTTCGTCAACGTGGAGACCTGTGTTGCGGCCTTTCGCCCTGCGTTCCTTGGTGCAGGTAAGATGTCCATTGGACATTACCCCACTCTTCCTTCCTTCCCCTCCCGAATGTTTTGTTAATAACAATGTTTTTTTCCAGGCAAAACATATGTTACTTCACAACATTTGGAGATACGACATGTGCTGTGTGTGAATTGTCTAGGTCGTTTGTGTAGCTTGGGTAGCGTTGGCCAAAGCTGTGTGTGGCCTGGTGTCAGTACCTGGCTACTCTATTTGCAGTTAGCCTATTTAGCTGATGTCGGCCATTGGCTCCTTGCTACTTTGTTTTCTCTGGTATAGACCCTCTTCTCTTTGGATTTAAGTGTTGATCTTTGTCCTTTTGGATCTATGTATATTCATGTTGCCTTTGTGAAGTTATCTTTTCCTTCTGTTTTGTTCTTAAAAGTTGAATATCCTTTAGGGGCTCATCTTTGCTTATCTCTCTCATACATGCTCTCTCTCTAACACACACACACACACAGACATGCTCTCTCTTTTCTTCTTCTAAATTCATGCTATATTATGTTATTATGTTATTTGATACTATCTTGTCTAGCACAGTCTCTGGAGCGTAACAGTAAGAAGCATTTTGTATGAAAGTATTCTGTACTTCTGTATGACAACTATTAAAGAACTTGAACTCTCTCTCTCTAACACACAAACACACATGCTCTCTCTCTCTTTCTAACACACACAGACATGCTCTATATCTCTCTCTAACACACAAAATGACATGCTCTCTCTCTATATATATTTCTCTCTCTTTCTAACACACATATACATGCTCTCTCTCTAACACACACACACAAACAGACATGCTCTCTCTCTATCTCTCTCTTTCTAACACACACAGACATGCTCTATCTATCTCTCTCTCTTCAATTAAAATGGGCTTTATTTCACATTCTTGTATTTCTCTCAGTAGGTATGGGAGTTTTGAGTTATTGTCGATGTTTTCAAAGTCTCTTTGGGTGTTTGCAATTTGTGGGAAGTATGTCTTGGTATAGTGGGCAGGTTGTTAAGAAGTGGAGCTCGGTTTCCACCTCATCTTGTGTGCAGTGGGTCTGTCTTCGCTTGGGAGCCAGGTCTGCCTATGGCAGCCTTTCTCGATGGCTAGGCTGTGCTCGCTGAGTCTGTACCTAGTCAAGGATCTTCAGTCACAGTGCTCAGGTATTCTGCCACTGTGTACTCTCTGTTTAGGGCCAAATAGCATTTCAATTTGCTCTGGTTTTGGGTTGTTTCTTTCCAATGTGTCTCTCTCTCTCTCTCTCTCTCTCTCTCTCTCTCTGGCCTTGCTCTGGTGGAGGGTCAGGGGCATTGCCGGGTCTGTGCAGCGATAACACTGTATATTGACTGTAGAACGGGAGCTCTCTCTCGCTCTCTCTCTTGCTATATGTTGACTGTATCATGCCCAGCCTCGGGCAGCGCTATTATTTAAGAATATGTTGACTGTATGAAAAAAGAAATATATATATATATATATATAATATATATATATATATATATATATATATATATATATATATATATATATATATATTTTTACCTTTTAGGGGGGGGGGGGGGGGGGCTCGCGTTTAAATCTCACACAGGGCCTCGCATTTCTCCCAGGCGGCCCTGCCTATAGGAGTGATGCATTTGCCCTTTTATTTTTTATTCAAATGGTGTTATTAAAACTTATCTGAGGAGCTGAATTTGACCTTGAAGAGGGTTATTTGAATTTCCTATCTTTTGTGGAGTTTGGTCGATGCAAGCTTCTCATTTAAGACAGACATACGAATGATACGAATGAACGACTGTCATCAGATTTAGAATCCAGAATCAGAAAACAGCACCACTGGTTATGGGTGGCTTGCACCTGTCACTCTCACTTCCAACAGTTGTTTGAAGGAAATACATTTTGCGCAGCACCAGGTTGCAGTGGGTGACTACAGAACTGACCATGATAAGGGGTGTGCATGTGTGACCTTGCCCGGCTCTGGAGCTCCCCTCCATTACCATAGTCAGCAGCTGTGAAAGGGCAGAGCGCTGGCCGCTTGGAGATTTATCAGACTGTCAACGCACGCCAGATTAGCTGTGACTACAGACACACACACACACACACACACACACCGAAGTTTGTAACCGTGACAACAGGCGACCCTGGTGATGCCAGGGTCAAGCTGATAATATGACAGGGGTTGGAAGGCGCGCTCTAATCATTCCCCTCGGTAGTCTGTGTGCTTGCGTGTGTGTGTGTTTGTATGTATGTACATGCATCCGAGTGAGTAGCCCACGTGTGTATGCTGTGAAATCATCTGTGTCCGAGTATACATTTGTACGTGTGTTCGTGTTTGGGGGCGTAGAGCAGGTAGAGCAGGTAGTCTGGCAATTGGATGGTTTCCAATTCAATTTGAGCGTGTGGAAGTGCCCTTGAGCACGACACTTAACCCCTAACTGCTCCCAATGAGCAGGTGGGCACCTTGCATGGTTGCCTCCGCTGTGAATGTGTGAGTGAATGGGTGAATGTGAGGCATAAATTGTAAAGCGCTTTTGGATAAAAGCTGTTGTATAAATGCAGTTACCATTACCTCATCAGAGGATGCCATAGTGTAGTGTATCTGACTTGAAAGGGACTCACCCATAAGATAATCACTTGAATAAAAGTCAAAGTAGCTCACGTTAACCTGTTAACACTTTGGACGCCATACCCGATGATAGTTGGGTTAACTCGCCAAACGTTATTTCTCTCCCACTCCCACCCACCCACCAGGGCCGCGGGAAGTCCGCGGGAAGTGGGGGTGCTGAGATATTGATCGTTTTTGATTAAATTTTTTTTTATTTTATATATATTTTTTTTTAATAAAATATATATATTATATAATTATACCTGTAGTTGTATTGTCTGCGAGACATCGCCACCACGCAACAACTCAAAATGCTCGCTATCTGCAAACAGCTCCACTGTCTGTGATTTGACCAAAGCAGAGTATACACACATTCAGCGTGGGTGGGGCCTGAGAGTGCCGAGGCTGACGTTCTGCAGATGGATACTATTGAGTCAGAGCGTTCAACAGGGTCTGAAACGTGTTATGAGGGGGTGCTGAGATAAGTGATATAATAATAACGTCATAGGTTTACCACTCTGGTAAACCAACACTCTCGTTCACTAGAGGAGACCACTGCACTGCCCAACTCCGCGCTCTCACACTCAGCTCTGCGGAGCGTGCGAGACAAACATGTAAAGCGTTTTTGATGCACACATCACAGCCCAGCTTACCCCACCTGTTGCGCCCTCCCTCTGCAATTCGTTCCCCGCATACATGATCGCCGACATGCAAAAGGTCTTTGACCACCCTCCCGGGGGCTCGGATAGTTCTGCTGGCTTGTTCATATATTCCTTTACTGCGAATTCAGCGTCCCAAAACTATTCCAGGCTGCGTCTATTTTTTTTACCAACGGATTTCCAGTTCCGCGTCGACGCTTCCAAGCCGCGTCTATTCGAATCCCAACCGGTTCATGCGTCGGCTACATGCTGTTAATGTTAATAACACTGCATTATCGAGACAGCGCCCCTATGACGATCTGGCAATGAATTCCAAGAGTAGGGTAAATCTGCAGTGCCGCTCCGCTCTGTGACATGAGTAGCCTCGGTTACAAATTTGGAATAAAAGCCAAAACAACCTTGCAGTTGCAGTTACACTCCCCGCCAGCAGGGGGTGCTGCAGCCCCCGCCGCACCCCCAGTTGCCGCGTCCCTGCCACCCACCCCCTCCTAATGTACAGTCTCCTCCCCACCGTATGTATATATTCTCTCCCCACCATATGTATATTTCTCTCCCACCCCCTCCTAATGTACAGTCTCCTCCCCACCGTATGTATATATTCTCTCCCCACCGTATGTATATATACCGCCATCTTTCTCCCGGGTTGGTGTGATCACAAAGCCATGCAGTGATAGGCCAGAAGTCAGTTCGATTGCATCCAGGCTCGATTGCTTATCCTGTCTGGGTAGCCCGGATGATGGTTTTTTACATCGAATTCTATACACCGCAATTATGCATCGAATGTTTTACATTGAATTTTATCCACCGCAATTATGCATCGAATTTTCTACATTGAATTTTATTATGCATTCGAATTTTTTACATTGAATTTTAAACACTGAATTTTTATTTCACATAGGTAAATTCGGAGCAAAAAAAAATCAGATTTTCAAAGTAATTATTTTCAATGCTATAAATTCGGTGTCTGAAAAAAATTCAGATACATGTTTTCAAAGTAATTATTTTCAATGCTATAAATTCGGTGTCTGATAAAATTCAAATGCTTCTGTCACTCATTTGCTTCCATCTTAATTTGTTTTAACCTCTTATGCATCGGGCAAGAATGGGGCTAAAAATGGGGCTAGTTTTGCATAAAACGCCTGTCGAATGCATACCCAAAGTAATTTGCGATTTATTCTTGAACCACTTATAGCACACATGCATGAGACTGGTCTCGTTTGAAAGCAAACATTCTGAACTTTCTCCCACCATAGGA
This sequence comes from Notolepis coatsorum, assembly GCF_963971535.1. Classification (NCBI taxonomy): domain Eukaryota; kingdom Metazoa; phylum Chordata; class Actinopteri; order Aulopiformes; family Paralepididae; genus Notolepis; species Notolepis coatsorum. The sequence continues at coordinate 83,367,481 of NC_140173.1, forward strand.
AGAATCACTCTGAGTGCTAATGTAATAGAGTTACAGAGGTTTGAACACACTGACATACATGTTTTGTTTAATTACATCTTTGTTTACTTGCAAACAGATGCTTGCAAAAGAGTTCCAGCTGAGAGGTTGGAGCTGGAAAACACAACGGTCTTGTCTAGTGCAGGTCCAAAGTTGATAACAATCCCGTGGAAAATTAGTGTTTTACACATGTTTTTGTAACGACGAGGGCAAAGTGCCGCGACGTGCATGGCGGCCCACGGTCGTGAAGAGGTTTAATGAACCGTACCATGTTTTCCCTACTTGCAGTAACGTCAACAAATATGAATGGGTACTTGGAAAATATGTTGTGATTGCAATTTTGAGCCCTGCTCAGAAACACTGCCCACTTACACGCACACACACACACACACACACCTCCTACCATTTGGCGTGAAGATAAACACAACACCTCTCTCCTCCACTGCTAATCAGAGTCTTTCATGGAGACATGTAATTAGCGAGCACACCTTTTGACTGCTGCTGCGCTTTCAAACACAACTACTGTATATGAAGTGATTGGATATGAAAGGGCTGTTGTGCTACAGTATCTATCTACCGTTTCTACTGAGATCTTACAAGGTCACCCTTGTAAGGCATTCATTTTCCAGAACCGATTATTGTATGATATTCAGGATATCAGGAGTACAATGTTGCAGTGCAAATGTAACAGTGCAATAGCATTATACAATGTAACAAGTTATTAAACTGGAGTATACTGAGTAATAATGCTAATCTGATATAATGTATGTACATTGTTTTTTTTTATCCACTTTTTCTCCCATTTTTCTATTTTTCTCCCATCCCAATTTTCATATCATCCAATTCAACCCTCCCCTGTCTTCGAACGTTGTTTCTTGCCTCCCACAAGCCGGCTGCAATGTGGACTAAGTCATACATAGCACGAGTCCCCTCCGATACTCGAGGTAGCAGCCGTCGCATCTTTTCACCTGTGCGGCTCGATCTTTCAGCGTCGGGGGTCTGCGCTTTGGAGGGGCGCCGCCCCCATCGCTTCCTGATTCTACTGCGCAGGCGCACCAACCGACCTGTAGGAGTCGCTGTCCACAACGCCCGATCCCCACCCTTCAGTTTCCCACCCCCTAATACGGCCAATGTGTATTACTGTGGACGACCAGCTAAACTGAAAGCAATGTGGAGAGCGGGGCTCGAACAGGAGGCATCCTGTTCGAGCCCAGTCTCCAGCATTCGTTGCGAGCGCCTTGCCCACTGCGCCACGTAGCCGCCCTTAATGTATATTGTTATAGTATTATTATGTACAGTGATACAGATATAACAAAAATAATTAAAACACTATGGAAGTAAAGTAAGCCATACTGATGAGTGGTATAACTAGTAAGATCAGGTAAGGGATATTATACAGATATAGATATAGTATATGCAGGTATGTAAAACGGATCATATTCAGACAGAATAAATATGTATACGGTAGGGCTGACCCCTATTAGTCGATTAGTCGACTAATTGGTCGAAAGGAGCCGTCGACTGCCAACCTCTTAGTCGAATAAAAAAAAAACTAAAATGTTTTATTATTATTATTATTACAAAATTTGTATCATTCTTTCCAAAAGAAAAGAGGCCTAGAAGCGTGGCTAACGCTAATGGCACGCATACCAGAGGCATACCCTACGAAAACAGGCACAGAGGCACTGAAAGAGGATTTCACCCGTCTAATGAACTCACTAGACTAGACAAATATCAAGATGTATCCATCAGTGGACCAATTGCATGCTTTTTCAGAGAACAAGAAGCCTTCAGTCGACTCCTTCAGACATTAAGCACCCCCACAGCCCAAATGGAATGATACTTTTATTTTTTTTGTCGACTAATAGTCGACTAACAGCAAATTTTGGCCAATCAGTCGACTATCCAAATCCTTAGTCGGGGACAGCCCTAATACGGTCAATTATATTCTTCTCTGATTTGTCACTAATGAGATTGATATGCACTCCCAAGAGCACGACAGCCAAGTGTGTACAGCTATTTAATTCAGTCCTAATGACCGACAAAGTGGGCTTCCCACCATTTTATTCCGTCTGATGAAGGATTTACCTTTTCTCTCCTCCTCTCTCTCTCCTCTCTCTCTCTCTCTCTTCCCCTCCCCTCTCTCTTCTCTCTCTCTCTCTCTCTCTCTCTCTCCTCTCTCTCTCTCTCTCTCTCCCCTCTCTCTCTCTCTCTCTCTCTCTCTCTCTCTCCCTCTCTCTCTCTCTCTCTCTCTCTCTTCTCTCTCTCCTCTCCCCTCTCTCTCTCTCTCTCTCTCTCTCTCTCTCTCTCTCTCTCTCCCTCTCTCCTCTCTCTCTCCTTCTCTCTCTCTTCTCTCTCTCTCTCCTCCTCTCCTCTCTCTCTCTCTCTCTCTCTCTCTCTCTCTCTTCTCTCTCTCTCTCTCTCTTCTCTCTCCTCTCTCCTCTCTCTCTCTCTCTCTCTCTCTCCTCTCTCTCTCTCTCTCTCTCTCTCTCTCTCTCTCTCTCTCTCTCTCTCTCTCTCTCTCTCTCTCTCACTAAAGTTGCTGATGCTCAGACCCCACAGAACACGACACACCAGCTCTCCTCAGGTCTGAAAAACACTGAGAAATGGAACAGAAAAGCCACCTGATGAAAACAGTTGTTTATTAACAGTGGTATCACGTCGTCTCTTGCCGTAAACAACATGGCGCAGTGTCACAGCTCATTGGTCACGGTTGTCGTTGAATGATAATCGACTGCTATTCGACTGCAGTCGCCCTATTGTTTGCGACTGAGATGTCTGCCGTCGACTACTGCGGAAGAAGTCAGTTTGACTCACCGCCACGCGTGTCGGGCTCTCGTCTCTCACGCCACAGTGGATTCCCGCCGATGTCAATAGGAAAGAAAATACTTCTAGAGTTTCTCAGTTTCTCTGTATGAGCCCATAGCTCCACACTGTGAACAAGATGTGCACGTAGCCTATTTAAGTCCCTGTATGCATACTGAACAAACCTCCGCTCATGATAGCATTTTCCAAAGCTCAGTTTTGCTCTGTATACAGTTTCATCCATCCACATGTAGGCAAAACTGTTTTTAATAAAGTTTTAATAAAAAAATCTCCAACCGCAGTGATTTCCCGAAAGATTTGAGAGTTTCTCAGTTGCTCTGTAAGAGCCCATAGCTCCCCGCTGTGTGTTATTAAGTGCCTGTATGCATACTGAACGCCCCATTGCCTTGGTAACACACAGAGAAACAGAGACAATCATCAAACTTTAAATGCGCTGACATCGCCAGGACTGCATTGCGGGACGGCAGACGAGATGTGTCTGTCTCCGACCCCGAGGGAGAGCCGGCTGGCATCGCGTCCCACGAGCGTGACGTGTCGGGCTGCACTTGTCATCCACGTTGTCATCTGCTCCCTGTAGCACCAGAGCTGCTCACCATGTCACGCTAGATGTGCCCCGTGTTAGTTAACGCTTCCTTCGGTCAAACCTCCTTCCGATTCGCTGCTCCCCGCAGATGGAACGAGATGCAAAATACTTTGAAAATGGACAAATTGATCCGCCCTCACTATTTTTAATCATTTCCACTACCTTGATGTATCTGGATTGTTCTCACTGCTCTCCAGAACAGACCTCCTCACTGTGACCCAGAACAAACCTCCTCACTGTGACCCAGAACAGACCTCCTCACTGTGACCCAGAACAGACCTCCTCACTGTGACCCAGAACAGACCTCCTCACTGTGACCCAGAACAGACCTCCTCACTGTGACCCAGAACAGACCTCCTCACTGTGACCCAGAACAAACCTCCTCACTGTGACCCAGAACAGACCTCCTCACTGTGACCCAGAACAGACCTCCTCACTGTGACCCAGAACAGACCTCCTCACTGTGACCCAGAACAAACCTCCTCACTGTGACCCAGAACAAACCTCCTCACTGTGACCCAGAACACACCTCCTCACTGTGACCCAGAACAAACCTCCTCACTGTGACCCAGAACAGACCTCCTCACTGTGACCCAGAACAGACCTCCTCACTGTGACCCAGAACAGACCTCCTCACTGTGACCCAGAACAAACCTCCTCACTGTGACCCAGAACAGACCTCCTCACTGTGACCCAGAACAGACCTCCTCACTGTGACCCAGAACACACCTCCTCACTGTGACCCAGAACAGACCTCCTCACTGCTCTCCAGAACACACCTCCTCACTGTGACCCAGAACAGACCTCCTCACTGTGACCCAGAACAGACCTCCTCACTGTGACCCAGAACAGACCTCCTCACTGTGACCCAGAACAGACCTCCTCACTGTGACCCAGAACAGACCTCCTCACTGTGACCCAGAACAGACCTCCTCAGCTCATGATAGCGTTTTTCCAAAAGCTCAGTCTTAGCTCTGTTTCATCCATCCACACGTATACAGGCAAAACTGTCATTAATAAATCTCCAACCTGGATGCCGTTTTCAAAAAGCGTTGTTTCCAGTGACCTAATATAATGTTTTCCATGGTTTTCATGCAGATGGAAGGCTAAAACACACCAAAAAAAAGTTATGTTTTCAAAAATAAATCCATATACGTGTGTGGACAAGGTCTGAATATAGTCAAGAGGAGATCCTATCGACCATATTCACACGTCGACCATTTTGCTCTCATGTCGTGCTCAGGTCAGGATTTCTTTCCCAACCTGAGTATGACATAAGAGCAAAATGGCTGCCGTGTGAATAAGGTCAATGGCGTCCTCTGTGTGTACGCTAACTGGCCAATTTAGCTCATGAGGGGAAAAGTAGACATTACACGGCCGAGCGACATGCATTTATACTCACAATCTACAAGTGAAGGCAGCCTGGCTGTGGGCCAAGAACCCCCCTGGGAGAGGCCTGTGGCGTGCCGCTGTGTAGGTTATTACCGTCTTAGTGTGCTATCAGCATCTTTAGGGGCCCTAAGGGGTCGGCGAGCTGACATGAGCTGACCAGCACAAGCTGTAGTTAACGGCTAGCAGCTGGCCCAGACATCATGGAGCGCTAGAGGGGAGCTCCCCCACCGTACCGCCACTTGTAACTGCTGGAGGGACTGACATCGAAAGGGTTGCTTCCTATCTAGGCATTATAGTGGATGAGAACCTTACGTTTAAGTCTCACATAGACAAACTTGTATCGAAGCTTAAACTCGGTTTCTTTTTCAGAAACAGGTCCTGTTTTGCACTTAAAGTGAGAAGTCACCTGATCTTGACCACCTTCTTACCACTACTCGATTATGGTGACTTACTCTACATGCATGCACCTGATCAGTACCTCAGAAAGCTGGATACTGTGTACCATTCTGCCTTACGCTTTGTTATGAGATGTGGCAATCGAGTGCACCATTGCACCCTATATGCCATTGCAAGTTTCACGATGGCTCTCTCTTGCGCACAAAGCTCTGCTTAGGCTGGTTCCCTCATACCTAAGCGTGTTTCTGTGCACTAAGCAAAACAAGTATGCCCTTCGTTCCCAAGATGCTCTGAAATTGGATGTTCCCTATATGAGAACTGAATTGGGAAAAAGGGCTTTTAAATATGCTGCTCCTTCATCCTGGAACAAGCTACAGGACCAGGACTGGTCACCCTCGGAGGATTTAAAACCATCTTAAAAACCTATGAATTCAGTTCCCTCGGACAGTGCAACTGTGTTTGATAACTTGCCTGAAATTGGATCTTGCTGTGAATGTTTTATCTGTATTTAATTGTGATGTTCTTTTTATGTTGAAACTTTCTGCTGCCTTGCTTGGCCAGATCACTCTTGAAAAAGAGATTTTAATCTCAATGATGCTTAACGGAACGTAGGCCAAGTGCGTCCACATTTTTATAGGATTCTATCACATTTTCATAACAATAGCACCCTGCGCCGTTTTCATTGAGGTTTCTTACAAATTAACGATGCTTTATCTTGTCCTTTATATGCCGATTATCATTAGAATCTTAAATTGTACCATATGTCCCCCTTTAGACAACATATGTAATGCTACCAGCGCACTTTTGTTAAGATAATTAGTTGGCCATTCGCGGTCGCTATACCGAGGTTGCAGTAATAGTTTAACGCTGTTCAGATCACGTCGGAGAATATAGACCCATCCCAGTGACCTGCGACCTGTGCTAACGCTCTTGGGAAATGCAGTGTTGTAGTTCTCAACATTTTCAGCCTTTAATTTTAAACCAATGCTGCCATCTACTGACAACAAAAAAGTGTTGTCTAATCGTCACCTTGAGAGCTACTTCCGTATACAGCGCCGCCCCAAACCCATTCTAGAGATTCCCACTTTTTGCTGGGAGTGGGGCGTGGCCGTATTTGGTCCCAGACAATAAGAGTGGCTGCAATTGGTCACCGTGACGTTATCTGGTTAAATAAAAGATTTGATTGATTGATTGATTGATTGTATGGCCGCAGGGCACCAAGAGAGAGCCTGTTACCAGCACCGCGCCCTGCTAGGCCCTGCTCCCTGCTAGGCCCTGCTCCCTGCTAGGCCCTGCTCCCTGCTAGGCCCTGCTCCCTGCTAGGCCCTGCTCCCTGCTCCCTGCTAGGCCCTGCTCCCTGCTACCTGCTCCCTGCTCCCTGCTCCCTGCTAGGCCCTGCTCCCTGCTAGGCCCTGCTCCCTGCTAGGCCCTGCTCCCTGCTAGGCCCTGCTCCCTGCTCCCTGCTCCCTGCTCCCTGCTAGGCCCTGCTCCCTGCTAGGCCCTGCTCCCTGCTAGGCCCTGCTCCCTGCTCCCTGCTAGGCCCTGCTCCCTGCTCCCTGCTAGGCCCTGCTCCCTGCTAGGCCCTGCTCCCTGCTCCCTGCTCCCTGCTAGGCCCTGCTCCCTGCTCCCTGCTAGGCCCTGCTCCCTGCTCCCTGCTAGGCCCTGCTCCCTGCTCCCTGCTCCCTGCTCCCTGCTAGGCCCTGCTCCCTGCTAGGCCCTGCTCCCTGCTCCCTGCTAGGCCCTGCTCCCTGCTAGGCCCTGCTCCCTGCTAGGCCCTGCTCCCTGCTAGGCCCTGCTCCCTGCTCCCTGCTAGGCCCTGCTCCCTGCTCCCTGCTAGGCCCTGCTCCCTGCTCCCTGCTAGGCCCTGCTCCCTGCTCCCTGCTAGGCCCTGCTCCCTGCTAGGCCCTGCTCCCTGATAGGCCCTGCTCCCTGCTCCCTGCTCCCTGCTCCCTGCTAGGCCCTGCTCCCTGCTAGGCCCTGCTCCCTGCTAGGCCCTGCTCCCTGCTCCCTGCTCCCTGCTCCCTGCTAGGCCCTGCTCCCTGCTCCCTGCTCCCTGCTAGGCCCTGCTCCCTGCTAGGCCCTGCTCCCTGCTCCCTGCTAGGCCCTGCTCCCTGCTCCCTGCTCCCTGCTAGGCCCTGCTCCCTGCTCCCTGCTCCCTGCTAGGCCCTGCTCCCTGCTCCCTGCTAGGCCCTGCTCCCTGCTCCCTGCTCCCTGCTCCCTGCTAGGCCCTGCTCCCTGCTAGGCCCTGCTCCCTGCTCCCTGCTCCCTGCTCCCTGCTAGGCCCTGCTCCCTGCTAGGCCCTGCTCCCTGCTCCCTGCTAGGCCCTGCTCCCTGCTCCCTGCTAGGCCCTGCTCCCTGCTCCCTGCTAGGCCCTGCTAGGCCCTGCTCCCTGCTAGGCCCTGCTCCCTGCTCCCTGCTCCCTGCTAGGCCCTGCTCCCTGCTCCCTGCTCCCTGCTCCCTGCTAGGCCCTGCTCCCTGCTAGGCCCTGCTCCCTGCTAGGCCCTGCTCCCTGCTAGGCCCTGCTCCCTGCTCCCTGCTAGGCCCTGCTCCCTGCTCCCTGCTAGGCCCTGCTCCCTGCTCCCTGCTCCCTGCTAGGCCCTGCTCCCTGCTAGGCCCTGCTCCCTGCTCCCTGCTCCCTGCTCCCTGCTAGGCCCTGCTCCCTGCTCCCTGCTCCCTGCTCCCTGCTCCCTGCTAGGCACCACTCCAACCCGGGTCACCTGAGAGAGAGCCTGTTACCCTGAGTATGATGATGAGAAGTACATACAAATGTCAGTTTGGCCAGATTTCAGGGGTACAAATTAAATTATAACTATCATCATCATCATCATCATCATCATCATCATCATCATCATCATCATTATTATTATTATTATTATTATTATTATTATTATTATTATTATTATTATTATTATTAAATTATAAAGTCAGAGGCCCCGGAGCCACTAGGTGACTTTGGAGGTAGAATACCTACCGGAGGAGGACCGGGCGGCGTGTACCACTTCCGCAACGGATTTGATTTCCGGGGTTGCCCTGATTGGCCGCGACGGCCACGTGACACGCCGCGGCCCCGCCCCGTGGCAGCCCCAGACGCGGCAACGCCGAGGCTGCTGTGTTTCACTGCCGCTTCCCCACTTCAACGCCGCAGCAGCAATTGTCGCGCCACATCTTCTGAGTGCAGAGCTGTTTAATCACTTGCCCCACTGAGTTACCATACGCTATACAATATACTATGCAATGTACTAATATACAATACGGCTCACTTTTCCCACTAGAGGCTAATCTTTCCTGTGACAAAATGGCAACAAACTCGATTCTTGTACCGGATCTCCTCTCTGGTAAACAAGAATACCCTGAAGACTCTGGCAGGAGCACTCATTCAAGGGTACTACGACTATGCTTGCACCTCATGGTACCAAAGCACCTCAAAGGCACTAAAAAACAAATTACAAACATCTCAAAACAAGCTAGTCAGACTACTGCTTGACCTGACTCCCAGAACCCACCTCACCCCTGCCCACTTTGCCAACCTAGGAAGGCTTAGAGTAGACGACAGAGTACAGCAACTTGCAATGGGCCTGGTCTACAAGATACACTACGCGACCAAGGTACCCATGTACATGTCAAAATACTTCCCAAAGGTCAGTGAATACCACGATCACAACACCAGAGGGAGCTCCACAAATCATGTTAAACCCAGATTCGGCTCAAACAAGGGACTAAACACGTTTCGCAATTATGCCACAACAATGTGGAACGCCCTACCCAAAGCTGTAAAGGAATGTGAATCACTACCCACTTTCAAAAACACTCTCAAAGAACACCTACGGGAGACTGCCATTCGAAACTGGCCTACAAATGTCCTAACCCAGTTGTACAGTAAATGACCAAGTATGGCTTTGTCAGTATTCCAATGTACAGTGTACAGGGTCCCCCCCCCCTACCCAACCCCCCCCCCCCCCCCCCCCACCTCCAATATACAGCCCCCACCCACCAACCCCACCCCACCCACCCAACCTCCCCCAATGTACAGTTTCTACATCAAATGTATATACACTCTTTTTCTGGACACTTTTTGTATCACAAACAGTACTGTATTTGCAAATCTGATAAATGTCATAAATGTATAGATGTAGCAGTACTGTCTATCTGTATGTCATGTATGTCATATATGTTATGATGAATTGAAAATGGGGGACCCTGATGTAAACAAGACAAAAGTCTTTCTCTGGTCTGCATCCCCTTAACAATTGTATGTATTGAGCTGTACTGTACTGTACCCATTCTGCAATCTGTTAATAAACTTTTCAATCAATCAATCAAAACCAAAGCTATTTACATGGGGCAACCAGAAATGCAACGTGTCCACTAGGTCTGCAACGATTAGTCGACATAATCGATGACTTCGATCATAAAAACGTGTCGACGCCGATTTTTTGCGCCGATGCGTCGTATTTTAAAAAAAAATCTTTTATTTTTTATTTTATTTAAAAATGTAAAAAAAAATCGCTACCTATCTTTGTGAAAGTGGCTTCTCAGCTCTGGTCCAGCTGAAGACAGAGCAGAGGAACAGATTGGACATTGAGCACGACCTCAGAGTTGCTTTGTCTACCATCACCCCAGACTTTGAGACTCTTTGAGACTCTAAGAAATCTGCTAGGAAGCATAATTATTTATTATTATTTTATTTCATTGTGTTTTTAGCCCTAGTTGCACTTTTGTTGCAACCCCAGTTATCCCATTAGTTCCCCCAAACTTAGGTCTGTTATGTTAAGCTAAGAAATCTGCTAGGAAGCATAATTATTTATTATTATTTTATTTCATTGGGTTTTTAGCCCTAGTTGCACTTTTGTTGCAACCCCAGTTATCCCATTAGTTCCCCCAAACTTACTGTCGGTCTGTTATGTTAAGCTAAGAAATCTGCTAAGAGCCCGGAAAAGGAGCCGCGCCCACAGGAAGCAGAGATGGAGGGTGTGACAGAAATAATCGTTAGATTAGTCAACTAATCGAAAAAATTATTGACAGATTAGTCGACTACCAAAATAATCGTTAGTTGCAGCCCTAGTGTCCACAGATGCAGACCGGTGCCGAGGGTGGCTGAAACATCTGTAGACGTTGCGGTCGTCCATGGGAACCAGGTCCATGTCGTTGAACGCGGCATGGTGGTGTAGTGGTTAACACTGTCGCCTCACAGCAAGAAGGTCCAGGGTTCGATTCCCGCTTGGGGACCAGGTTTCCATGATGCCAGGTACCCAGGTGGGGTATCTCCCAGGCCTTTCTGTGTGGAGTTTGCATGTTCTCCCCGTGCTCGCAAGGGTTTCCCCCCGATAAGATAAACCCAATGGAAAAACATGCACAACAACAGATCGCTAACGCTGTGGCGTCCTTGACGAAGACGGACATGAGCACTTGGATTGGTCCCCTGGCGCGGCTCACGTTGACGCCTGTCTGCTCCCGGCTGCCCATGGGGGGGAAGGACGACGGGATGGGTTAATCGCAGAGACGATTCGCATCAGCGATCCTACAGACAATGCATGTGTGTGTGTTCCGGTGTGTGTTGAGGATAATTGCCAATGCCAATTAAAGACCTCTGAGCAGGTCCTGCATTATTTATTATTATTATTGAAGACAAAACAGTCGTAGTCGTCCTCCTTCAGGGCCTCAAAGAAGCCCACATCCATCAGGAAATAACCATGAAAACCCAACTTTTCTCGGGTTTGGCGCTCAAGCGTCGGCGAGTTAACCCGACTTTACTCGGGTATGGCGCCCATGGAGTTAAAGGTGTAATCATTGCGCTCCTCTACTGAACACGTCCCACATCTATACTGTGTAGGTAGGAGCAACTAATTATATCTATAGATTGCATAGTGGCAATTCACTAACAACCCACACTCATGTTGCCGTATTGACGTGGCTGTGATGGATGAGTCAGAGCGGAGATAATCGATTGGATTGACACTGATGCGCTGACCCTCAGGTCTCTTCATACACCAACAAGGTCACTTAGCTGATCTTATCTTATCGTGATCGGAGCAGGACATAATTGAGAAATCTATTTGCTTCATGGATCTCCATTCCGTAGATGTGAATTATAATTAGGACCACAGCATTTCCAGGGCAGCAATTAAGAGTCATCAGCGTATGAGGAGAGCAAAGTCGTATTTTTCCTAAAGATATATATTGATGACAAGCTGTATAGTATTCCGATGTAATAAAAGAAAAGGCGTGCACACTGATGTAAAATATATTTAGAGAGGCTCTCTGGATGCCAAATAATATTTATTTTGTGAAAAAAAAAAAGATCCGTCCTCGACAAGGAAATATGCATAATACAGTGTGACGTTTGGGCTTTTGCTCTCACCAGGGCCCTATTCCCCGTACCTGGTTCAACTAAGTCGATCAAGAGTCCCATTATCCAGATTCAGTTAACCCAATGTTTGAAGCCGGGATTTTCCTGTTCCTCGAAGGTGGATTCAGTCTCGTTAACTCGAACCAGACTTGAGACCCAGGATAAGTGCGCGCGGCCGCTTCAGTTGAAAAGCCAGCGCGTATCGATAGCAGAGATCCTGATTTTCTAACGGCATTAATTGATTAATTGATTTAAAACTTTATTAACAGATTGCGCTCAATCGCCTCGCCGACAAGTTAAATGCGTTATCTATAGGCTAATTTTAAGTCACTCATTACCCCAATCAATCAGATTATATTTCTTTAAACTTGCCTGCTGGCAGTAGGTTTATGGAATGGATAATCAAATGAGATCTTGCTAGCGAAAATAATTAGTTAAACTGTTATACAGAATAGGGATACGGCTCTCTTACCCATTGATTGATGTATGGTGGATCTTTAACTTATCTCCACTGTGGTGTAACGGTTTCTGCTTTTGACTTTCACAATCCCACTTCTCCTAGTTTTTTCCTTCTTTTTGCAATGTAGGAATAATTAAATTTGGTGCACGTTGAGAGCTATATAAAGAATGACATCCTCAATGCATGTAGATTTATAATATTTTAACTTAAAACTAGGCTACTGTTGTGGAAAATGTGTATGGGGTGGACTAGTTTAATATAGGTCAACTAGCAGTGCTGAAAGACGGTCTGGCTGACGTTCTTAAAACAACTTGGACAGATGGACATTTCAGTACGGCACGTTGTGTGCTTGTAATCTCGTACATCGTATCGCTTTCATATCTTGTTCTTTTCTCTCTTTCATACATACACAGCACACACACACAGACACAGCACACACACACAGACACACGGACACACACATACACAGCACACACACACAGACACAGCACACACACACAGACACACAGACACACACAGTCACACAGACACACACACACACACACACAGACATACACACCGACACACACACACACACACACATTCCCTGTGACACAATACACACATACAATACACATACGTCTGTACGCAGACGCACACACACACAGACACACACACACATACACACACACACACACACACATCTCACTCTCTCTTCAATGTTCTTAATGTTTTACATCATATCGTGTGTGTACATCATATCTTGTTTATCTCTCTTCATGTTCTTAATGTTCTTATCTCTCTCCGATGTTAAATCTACGTATCATCTTAATGTACGTCATGTCAGATCTGACATGATATGATACGTCATCATATCTGTCATGGGGGGGCAGGACTGAGAGGGGATTTAGGGGACAAGCAGAGGGATTGGGAGTTAGAGTGTTTTTTGTTCAAGCTGTGGTGTTCCTCTGCTCGATCCATAGCTTTTGCTGTTAAGAACTTCTTTTCCTAAATAAATTACCTACTTGTTACAATTGGAAATATCGTCTCCTGCTGTGTTAAACAACCATCAGCCACAACATTTGGTGACCCTTGACCTGTAGACCGCCCTGCCGGGCCCCCTCACACGGCCAGCTCCGGACCTCTCCCGTAGAAATTCTGCCGGTTGTCGACAAAAAAGGTAAGCGTTGGGCTTGTTATTATAAATATCCGTCAGAGTTTCTGCGGGAGGAAAAAGTTGAGCTGACTGTGTTGACGAGGTCTGGATGGACGGCTAAAACGAACACGACTGGTGAGGTGTTTACACTGGGGCGATTCCTCTTTTAACAAGCTATAAGTGCGCCACTAATCAATTTTAATTGCATGTTTTCGACCTCTGGTCAAATTTTTCTCCATCTGTTCAAGCTTCTCCCTGCCTTCTGTCCTCTGTAGATAAGACTCTCAAATTTTCAAAACAAAAACCGGTGAAGATAACTCATTCTGGGCGTTGAGCCAAGAGAGATAGCTCTCTCTCTCTCTCTCTCTCTCTCTCTCTCTCTCTCTCTCTCTCTCTCTCTTTCTTTCGTACACCTGTAGAAGATAACTCATTCTGGGCGTAGAGCCAGCAGCAAATCTGGGCGTTGAGCCAAGAGAGATAGCTCTCTCTCTCTCCCTCTCTCTCTCTCTCTCTCTCTCTCTCTCTTTCTTTCGTACACCTGTAGAAGATAACTCATTCTGGGCGTAGAGCCAGCAGCAAATCTGGGCGTTGAGCCAAGAGAGATAGCTCTCTCTCTCTCTCTCTCTCTCTCTCTCTCTCTCTCTCTCCTGGGTTTGCTGACCCCTGTTGGTGGGCCAAGGTGTAGCATACAGACTCATCACATCTCTTTCTCTCTTGGGTTTGCTGACCCCTGGTGGTAGACATACATACATACACACACACACACACACACACACACAGTCACACACACACACACACAACCACACACACACACACACACAGTCACACACACACACACAGACACACACACACACACACACACACACACAGACACACACACACACAGTCACCACACACAGACACACACACACACACACACACACACACACACACACACAGTCACACACACACACACACACCGACACACACACACACACACACACATTCCTGTGTCCCGGTAGACAGCGGGTTGTGACGCACACACACACAGTCACACACACACACACACACAGTCACACAAAGACACACACAGTCACACACACACACACACACAATCACACACAAACACACACACACACCGACACACACACAGACACACACACACACAGTCACACAAAGACACACACAGTCACACACACACACACACAATCACACACAAACACACACACACACCGACACACACACAGACACACACACACACAGTCACACACACACACACACACAATCACACACAAACACACACACACACCGACACACACAGACACACACACACACAGTCACACAAAGCACACACACACACACACACAGTCACACACACACACACACACACAGCAAAGACACACACACACACACACACACACAGACACACACACACCGACACACACACAAACACACACACATTCCTGTGTCCCGGTAGACAGCGGGTTGTGACGCACACACACACAGTCACACACACACAGTCACACACACACACACACAATCACACACAAACACACACACACACCGACATACACACATACACACACACACACACACACACAGACACACACACCGACATACACACACACACACACACACACACACACAGTCACACACAGACACACACACACCGAGTTGTAGTAGCGTTGTAGTGGTAGATCTAGGTTAACTGTGTCCTGGGGTAGAGTAGTAGTAGATCTAGGTTAACTGTGTCCTGGAGTAGAGTAGTAGTAGATCTAGGTTAACTGTGTCCTGGGGTAGAGTAGTAGTAGATCTAGGTTAACTGTGTCCTGGAGTAGAGTAGTAGTAGATCTAGGTTAACTGTGTCCTGGGGTAGAGTAGTAGATCTAGGTTAACTGTGTCCTGGAGTGGTAGTTGTAGAGTAGTAGTAGCTGTAGATCTAGGTTAACTGTGTCCTGGAGTGGTAGTTGTAGAGTAGTAGTAGCTGTAGATCTAGGTTAACTGTGTCCTGGAGTGGTAGTTGTAGAGTAGTAGTAGCTGAAGTACAACCACACACACACACACACAACACAATAAACACATATACACACTAAACAACGATGCATACAGCAGAGTACATACTGTTAGACCGGAACCCGCTCATAAAGAACCTAATTCTTAAGGTTGGTGTCCGGTGGCAGAGGCGTACAAAGGCCGGGGACACAAAATGGCCTTCCGGAGGTACTTTTGATCTCGACATATGCGAAGAGATGAATGTAATGATTCGTAACCACAAGCCAGGCGACAGCAGCAAAAAGAGGTTGAAAAAGAGGACAGAAGAGTTGGGGGTAATGAAGCTCTACGCCCAGAAGGGGAGAGCATACAGGCAGGAAGCTATAGCGCTAAATCAGAGAGAGACGGATATAGGGAAACCAACATCCCCACCTTATGTCACGCAATTGCCGGTGAACATGTGCTATGTGAACAAAATACTGAAGGAGTGGAGAGGTGAGCTAGGACACAACCCAGAAATTGACCCGTTGCAGAGAGCGATGTTTAGAGAAAGTGTGATGAGAGGGCTTCCAGAGGTGGTTAAGAATAGACTGGAAGACGTGGTGGGGTTAATGGACATGACTTATCCTTTGTTCTGTGCACATGTAACACATAGTGTGGAGAAGCAAAGGGCTCAGGAGCAGAAAGTCAGGGATCAGGATAGAAATGACTCAAGGAAGTTAACTCAGCAACAACTGCAGCCCCAAAGGAGGTTGCAGGCAGTAATGGTGTCATCTGCTACCTCTCCACCCATGCAGGACCAGGGACCCCCGCCTGCACCTCAGGTAGTGAGAAGCTATGGCTATAGTTCACAGAACCAGGCGTCCAGGCGGCAGGCAGGGAATGGGCAATCAGGCCCACGGTTTACACAGGGACCGGGGAACGAACAACAGTTTCCCCGTTTCCACTGTTGGAACTGCGGCATGCAGGGACACAGGGAAATGAGATGTAGGCAACCATACCGTCCCGGCTCGGAGTATGGAAGACCCGTGCGCCAGGGGGAGTCACAAGGGCCTCACGACCAGGAGGAGACAGGAGGGCCCCGAAACCAGGGGGGTAATCACTAGGGGTGCCCAGAGAATGCGACGGGGGGAAATCAAATGATTGTGGTTTCCAAGGGAGCTGAGCAAGAACCTATTCTGCAGGTCCTAGTGGAGGGCAAATTAACAGAGATGATGGCAGACACTGGAGCAGGTTTTTCCTGCATAAAGCAAAAATACGCCGCTCACTTACCCCAGTCTGGACAGTATGTTCGGACGGTCGGATTCTCGGGAAAAACACAATTAATACCCACATCAGATCCAATCTCTATGACGTATAACAACAAGACCATAACAATACCTGTATTAATTTCGGACAGCACCCCGCGCAATCTCTTGGGACGAGATGCAATGTGTAAACTAGGCTGTAAAATCCTATGTACGCCTGAGGGGATTCAAATTGAACAAGACGTGTACCAAATGATGCTACAAGGGACGGGGGAGAAAGAGGCCACTGTGTTCTGGCTGGGCAACATAGATGCAGAGCTGCAAAGGGTCTGTGACCCCTGGGAGCCATTTCTGAAAACCCAACTGCCTCAGTCTAGACAAACAAACATGGAGGCACATTGCACACTACAATATTTGACGAATAGTGACCTAGTTAGGAACAAGGCATGGTTGCAGGGACAGCCCGAGCAGGTGCAGATTGACTCATCTACGATAATTGTAGGGAGACAGGGCGCGGCGTTGAGGGTTAACACGGGTAAGTATCTACGGGAACAACATAGACTAAGAGACGCCGCCCCACACATCACTCTGAGAATAAATCCTGGTTACGAATCCGAACATCTAGGTTCAATGATACAGGAATCCGAGACTCAAAGGTGGGTCCCCACGGAATCTCCGCTAATTTGGAACAGCGCAGATGGGAGTTTCATAAAAATAATGATTTCCTTTTCAGTTTTGGCAAAACCGCAAGTAATCAGATTACCAGGAGACCCTTGCGTTATTCCAGAGGCGGATGCTTTGCTGGAACAGGACATGTTGGCGCGCACCCCGGAACGGTTGTGGTCAAAACACGACACAGATGTGGGTCTAATATTGTCGGCACAGCCAGTGAAGGTCAGGTTAAAGAAGGGTTGTAGACCACCCTTTATCAGACAGTATACAATGAAGCCAGAGTCGGAGGAAGCTATATCACATCAGATTGAGGGACTGTTAAAGGGGGGAGTGCTCGTCCCTTTCAAATCCAGATGTAATACACCTATCCACCCAGTGCTAAAGGCGGACAGGGCTAGGTACAGACTGGTACACGATTTGAGGGCGGTGAACGACGTGGTGTCTGGACCAGAGGCGGAAGTCGCTAATCCACACACCCTCCTGACAAACATCCCGAGTAGCTCGCAGTACTATACGGTCATTGATCTCACGCAGGCATTCTTCAGTGTTCCATTGGAAAAAGAGTCTCAGTATCTGTTTGCTTTTACCCACAGGGGGAAACAATACTCTTACACCCGGTTGCCACAAGGGTTCGCGCACTCGCCACATTACTTCTCGAAGGCGCTCAAGGAAGACTTGCAAGGAGTGTGCGACACACTACTCAGCACGGTTTTACTGTATGCAGATGACATTCTAATCTGCTCGGATACACGTCAGCAGTGCCATGAGGACTCCATCAAAGTTTTGAGTGGATTAGCCGTGGGAGGCCACAAGGCATCCCGTTCAAAACTGCAGTACTGCCAGCCAAAAGTTGAGTACTTGTCTCGCGTCATTCAAAAGGGCATAAAAAACATCTCACCCACGCAACTCGAAGCTGTATCCAAGGCACCTAGGCCATTGACGGTCCGACAGATGATGACGTTTTTAGGGATGACTGGGTACAGCTCTGAGTGGGTGGAGGACTATACGATAGCGACAGCGCCGTTGAGGATGATGATAAAAGAGGCGGGTACAGACAAGCTTCGCGCTCCCTTGACATGGACCGAGGAGGGGGAGGACGCGTTCATAAACATTAAGCGTCTGTTGTTACAGGCCCCTGCCCTGGCGCTGCCGGATTATGAGAAGTGTTTCCACCTATTCGTCTCACATAGAGCGCAGCATGCGACAGCTGTCCTGACTCAAACACAGGGGGGGAGTGGGAAAAAACAACCGATAGCATATTACTCTAGAGCTCTTTCGCCGGTGGAGCAGGGTCTGCCACCTTGTTATCAGGCCCTGGCCGCAGCACATTTGATGTATGAGAAGGCAACGGCCGTGACAATGGGATATGACATTTGCATTTGGACACATCACAAATTGGCAAACTTGATTGAAAGAGGCAAATTTGTTCTGACCAGCCAACAGCAACAGGCTTACATGAGGCTCCTGCAGTACTCGGACGTTACGATAAAAACATGCCACGGCAGTAACCCGGCGGATCTGGTACCACTCCCGAGCGAGGGTCAACCGCATGAGTGTGAGGTGGAGGTACAGGCTTTCGTGAAACTCCGTCCTGATTTGGGAGTCGACCCGCTCGCGATAGCAGAACTCTCACTTTTTGTGGATGGGTCCTGCTATCGGGAGGGGGAAAATTTAAGGTCAGGATACGCCGTCGTACAGTGCAAACCTAACGGAGAAACACTAACAAGAAAGGCCGAACAATGCATGCAACCATGTTCGGCCCAGCTTGCAGAACTAATAGCACTAACAGAAGCATGCATAATAGCTAAAGATCGCACGGTTAACATCTTTACAGACTCTGCGTATGCGCATGGCGTATGCCACCTATTCGCGCCATTTGGAAGGCAAGAGGCTTTAAGAAATCGGACGGCTCACCGATCCTTCACCACAAGCAGGTTGTGGCGCTTATTCAGGCTGTAAAGTTGCCCAAAAGCATTGCTATCGTAAAGTGCCAGGCACACAGAAAAGACCTG
The DNA here is from genome assembly GCF_963971535.1 of Notolepis coatsorum. Taxonomy (NCBI): domain Eukaryota; kingdom Metazoa; phylum Chordata; class Actinopteri; order Aulopiformes; family Paralepididae; genus Notolepis; species Notolepis coatsorum. The sequence goes on from NC_140173.1 coordinate 83,386,539, forward strand.
TCCTTTGTGACGACGGGAAACAACGCGGCGGACGAGGCCGCGAAGGCGGCGGCTGCGGTGCCGTCCACGGCTGTTCTGATGTTTGCGGCCGAACTGACGACTGAGGTAACTGAGGATAATTTGAGTGATCTTCAGGACTCAGCCACGCAGGCCGAGAAACAGTCGTGGACGGAGAGGGGGGCTGTAAGGGGGGCAGATGGTCTGTGGAGGAGTCATAACGGTTTGATAGTCGCCTCCATCGATCTTCTGTCCTTAGTGATACCTGAGGCTCATGGTGTTGATCACTGTGGAAGAGCAGAGACCCTGAAACGAATCACGAAAATGGGATTTTGGTCCCCAAAGCTTCAGGCACAAATTGACGTTACACTAGCCAGGTGTTTAACATGCTTACAGGGCAATGTGCGCAAAGGAGTACCGACAGTGGCGGCTTACACACCCCTCCCTGAGGGACCATTCAGACATCTGATTATGGACTATACAGACATGATAACGCCAGTGCAGGGCAAACGATACCTCCTGGTAGTAGAGGACTGCTTTAGTCGCTGGATTGAGGCCATTCCATCTAAACACAAGAACGCGGACACAGTGATCAAGTTCCTGTGTCGCGAGGTCATTCCGAGATTTGGAATTCCCACGATATTACAAAGCGATAATGGCCGCGAGTTCATCGACAAGGTGGTTAAAGGGCTGATGCAGAAATTAGGTATAAGACAGCGCCTTTCCTGTGTCTATAGTCCCGGGTCGCAGGGGAAGGTGGAAAGGGCCAATCTGGTCATTAAAAACAAACTGTTGAAAATCTGTATGCAAACTAAGCTTAACTGGATTGATGCTTTGCCACTTGCTCTGATGGCTATTAGAAGCAGCGTGAACCGCCAAACACAGCTAACACCGCATGAAATGCTTACAGGCCGCAGCATGCCAGCACCGCCATTTAGACACCTGGCTAGGGGCCCGGCATTAGATATTTTTGAGCAAGATCTGAAAAATATCTTCAGCAAGTGACTAAAATACATGAAGCTGTGTTTCGACAGGAGCAGAGAAAGGAGAGAAAGGGGGTGAAGGAGGCGGAGAAGGAAGCCACCAAACCGAGACTGATCCCTGGGGACTTGGTCTTCGTAAAGGTCCACAAGAGAAAGTGGTCATCACCCCGGAGAGAGGGCCCGTACGAGGTGATCCGATCGACTGGAACGGCAGTCCAAGTCAAAGGATCAGCGACCTGGTTCCACTTCAATCACTGCATAAAGGCCAGCGGCGATCTCTTGGGGGATACAATCGATCGCAGTTATGCAGAACCCGACATGGAGGGTCCGAGACGGCAACTGGAAGGTGCAGTGCCTGCTGATGCTCCCGCAGATGTTGGCAGCAGTGTGCGGACGGTCGGCCGGGCACAACGACGTCATTGAGAACCGTCACGGTCGACCCGTCCTTGAGGATGATGGGTTTGAGTGGGTAGGAGTCCCACGGGGTCCCGCTCAGGCTCAAGTACCAGCAGGCTTTCATGACCAGGCTCAGAATCAGGCGCCCCCTCTTCCCTCCATCGAGGAAGGGGGGGAGAAGATAAGACTACAACCAAAAGGGGTGTTTCCCGTAGGACCGCAAGGGCATGTTTTTGATTTTGACCATTCCCCCGTTACAGGCGGGGATACTTACCATTATACTAACGAGGATCGGGTTGTGGGGGTAGATAGGAGGGTTGAGCCTGTCCCGAACCAATCACAGGGGACAGGGGTGAGGGGAAAAAGGGAGGTCAAGGACACTGAGTCGGAAGAGGTGGGGGGACAGGATATGTTCCAGAGGACAGCCGGAACGTTGAGGGACTCAGTGGGCTCACTCTGGGCCAGGTTGAGGGGTTTGCTTCCTTCCGGGGAACAAGATGGGGGCGACTATGACTATGACGAGGAAGACCCAGAGGCTGACCCGATGTATAGGGCGGCTTTAGGGAATGAGTGGTTTAAGTGGGTCCAGTACACGAGCGCGCAGAATCAGATAGAGGATTGTTATGTCTGCTCCAAGGCACGTCCGGATAGGCTGCTGGTGAAGGGCACGAAGTTCAGTTGGGCTCAGTGTGACAGGGACGCAGAGGCATGGGAGGGGCCCCATAATAGTCGCCCTTGGTGCGAGGCAGAGTGTTTGGGGTTTCTCGGCTCTAGTCGTTTTAAGGCGGCAGGAAACGTCACGGATTTCAAGGATGTCACTATGCGGGAACGTTGTAGGAAATTGGATGTACGTGTGCAGGGGGTAGCGACGGGGTTGCCAATACCCAGAGGTGTCAAACTATGGCTGACCAAGGATTTCGAGTGCTTGCAAAAGGAGGGGACCCGGGATGTAGGGGAGGTGGCAGAGGGGCGGTGCACTACTATTTGGAGCATCACGACTAACTGCACGAAAGAAGGAAAGTGTGGACACGGGGTCGTGTTAAAGGGAGTGGATACCAACCCACGGCCTGTAGCTTGCCCTTTTCATGTCCAGGATATGGCACTGGCGGACCAATACTGGCTCTGCGGCGGTAGGAGGTTGAGGAATACACTTCCTTTAGATTGGTCAGGTAGATGTGCCCGGGTTCAGGCGATCATGCCAATGGTGGTCCTACCATTATCAGTGACGGAAGGACCTTCTGAGTCTCCTATCTCTCGAACGAAGCGTAGCTACAAGGCAGACCCAAGGGTGTATCTGGACAGCATAGGACAGCCAAGGGGCATTCCAGCCGAGTTCATGGCTAAGAATGAGATTGCGGCAGGGTTTGAGTCTATTCTGCCATGGATATCGGTCAATAAGAACACCGGGTGGATCAACTATTTGTTTTACAATCAGCAGCGGTATCTCAACTACACCGAGGAGGCGTTGGATGCAATGGGGGACCAGATGCACGCGACCAGTACGGTGGCGTGGCAGAATAGACAGGCTCTGAACTGGTTAATGGCGGAGAAGGGTGGAGTCTGTTCCATGTTTGGACAGTACTGCTGCACATTCATTCCGACGAATGTGGGGCCAGGGGGAAAGTTCTCCGAGGCCATGGCTAAGCTGAAGGATTTGAGGGAGGAGTTGAGGGGGAATTCTGGCCGGAATGAAGAATGGTGGGGGAGTGGGGTGTTGGAAAGATTGGGACAGTGGGGAAGCATAGTGATGCAGACGGGGATATCCATTGGGGTGGCAGGGTTGATATTGGTTCTCCTTTTCTGTTGTGGTATGCCTCTCTTGGGTAGGCTGGTAACTTCACACGTAACGAGCCAAATGCTGATGGTGGGACAGAAAGAGATTGAGCCACAAATCGGGCCATATCCTCAGCTTTATGCTGCCTTAGAGGGAGACGAGGGGATAGAGGATTAGGGGTATGGTGAGGTAGGGACATTTTCTTTTTTGTTGGTTCTTTCCTTTAAGAGTGACGGGGGATGGTCTGAGTGCAGTTTTGTTGGTTTATTCCTTTAACTAGGAATTTTAGTCTGATTTTCTAATGATCCTTCGGCATAGAGATTGCAACCATTGAAAATCATTGCATTATTTTTTATTTTTTTTTATTATTATTTTTTGTTTATTTTACTCGTGGTCCTGGTCAAACCGGAAGTCGGTTCTGAGCCTGAGGAAGCATTGAGAAGAAGTGGTCTGGGGATCGGTTCTGGGGACTGGAGGGACAAAGGGGGGGGCTAACGCAGTGGGCAAGATGGGCACCTCCCGTCGAAGATGGGGGGACACGTGGTGAGGTCGGTACCAGCGCCTCCCGTCCAGGCATGGGGACATGCTTCTACGAGGACTGGAGGTGTGGCGTGGTGGTTGCTGTATTGGCAAAATGTGACTTTTGGCAATACGGTGAGGAGACTATGGCGTGGGCATGGAAGGGGGGCTGAGCGATGGACACTGGGACTCAATGTTATGGAAGAGACAATGTCATTTTTTTTTGGGAGGGATGTTCTATGTTTAGTTCTGACGGTCAACTTCTCCTTTCCCTGATGAGAGTCACGGTTTCCGGCCGGAACTGTGGCTCATTTGGTAAGCGGTGGAGGTTGGGGGGATTTGTCTGTCAGGTTAGGATTATAAATTGGGGTATTTTTTTTGATGTTTTATTATTACTCTTGTTTTGAGCGGTTTTGTGTTTATTGTGAGAACGGTAGTCAGCCTTTGTTGGTCCGTTAGGGGTCCAGTGAATGAAGTAAGGTTTCTTGTTTAGTTAGACATTTAAAATGTATTATATGGCTAGGTTTCTTGTTTAGATCAGCCATTTAAACTTTTATTATATAAATATGGTTTCTCGTTTAGTTAGACGTTCACATTTTCTTGGTTATATGATTTGGGTGGGACTAGGGATAGCTCCAAATGGGGGAATGTTGTGGAAAATGTGTATGGGGTGGACTAGTTTAATATAGGTCAACTAGCAGTGCTGAAAGACGGTCTGGCTGACGTTCTTAAAACAACTTGGACAGATGGACATTTCAGTACGGCACGTTGTGTGCTTGTAATCTCGTACATCGTATCGCTTTCATATCTTGTTCTTTTCTCTCTTTCATACATACACAGCACACACACACAGACACAGCACACACACACAGACACACGGACACACACATACACAGCACACACACACAGACACAGCACACACACACAGACACACAGACACACACAGTCACACAGACACACACACACACACACACAGACATACACACCGACACACACACACACACACACATTCCCTGTGACACAATACACACATACAATACACATACGTCTGTACGCAGACGCACACACACACAGACACACACACACATACACACACACACACACACACACACACACACACATCTCACTCTCTCTTCAATGTTCTTAATGTTTTACATCATATCGTGTGTGTACATCATATCTTGTTTATCTCTCTTCATGTTCTTAATGTTCTTATCTCTCTCCGATGTTAAATCTACGTATCATCTTAATGTACGTCATGTCAGATCTGACATGATATGATACGTCATCATATCTGTCATGGGGGGGCAGGACTGAGAGGGGATTTAGGGGACAAGCAGAGGGATTGGGAGTTAGAGTGTTTTTTGTTCAAGCTGTGGTGATCCTCTGCTCGATCCATAGCTTTTGCTGTTAAGAACTTCTTTTCCTAAATAAATTACCTACTTGTTACAATTGGAAATATCGTCTCCTGCTGTGTTAAACAACCATCAGCCACAACACTACTTTTGCGTATAATCATTAATATTATATTCCAAAAAAATTATATTGGAAACGCGGGGTTTCGAACACCGGTCGCCCGGTTGCCAGGATTCAGCACTAGCCGCTGGGCCACTGTGCCAGACGGGATATACTCATTGTTTATGCATTAATGGACGAGAAACCCGTGTTTAGAATATTTTTCTTACCAAAAAATGAAGTTTTATCTCTTTATTCTCAAATGCATTAATGTGACGTCAACGGCTCATTCAATTTCTCAAATCCGTCAAACAGCGCATCTCATCAGACATTTTAATCCCAGTTACAATATCACACAAAATCCACAATCCCCGCATAGACACTTATTAAAATAACCACATGCAGCGTGTATCGCGACTCCGAGCGCCGTATATGACGTGCATTATTTTATTTAGGACAAAGTAAATCTATAGGCTCAATATGATTTATTATCAGCATTTAGTTCTATTATTATACATTTCAAAAGCCCCCTCCAGGAAAACGAAGCACAGAAACGTAATTCAGAATGGTATAATGCAGATCCTAGACTGTGAGAATCATTTCAGGAAGGGAGCTGGGATTTCTTTGCGGGGGCGTGGCCATGGTTCATCCGGCTAACTGAACTTAACCCTGCTCCCGACCAGGCTCAAACTTTTTGATCTGTTGTCATGGTGATTTAGACAATCGAGCTTCGGGGAATGGGAAGGTCCGGCTTAAGTCAGGCTTGACCGAAAATTATCCGGCTAACTCAGTTATCCAGGTACGGGGAACGGGGCCCGGTAGCAAGATTCCTGGAGTTACCCTGGAGTATTTCACCCTTTCCTCTATCCTAATTGTCTTGATTGCTCTGATTAACGCCTGCTGTGTATTGTTTGTGCCCCTTCATAATGTTCCTCTGTATGCTCTTCCTTGTCAGTTGACGTGAGTACTTTACCTGAAGCATTGGTTATCGCTCCCACTTGGAGGGTAATTGTGACACGCGGTCGGTGTCGTGCTTGTTATTATTGTATTCGTTATTATTATCCTAGTGTATTTCTCGTGTAGAGAATTGTGGATACTGAGTTGTCTCCCCTTTTCTTTCCCCTTTCAAAGCCCCAGACCACCGGCCCGCAAGCCCCAGGCCACCGCCCGTGAGCCCCAGGCCACCGTCCCGCGAGCCCCAGGCCACCGTCCCGCGAGCCCCAGACCACCGGCCCACGAGCCCCAGGCCACCGTCCCGCGAGCCCCAGACCACCAGCCCACGAGCCCCAGACCACCGTCCCGCGAGCCCCAGACCACCGTCCTGCGAGCCCCAGACCACCGTCCTGCGAGCCCCAGACCACCACCCCGCGAGCCCCAGACCACCGTCCTGCGAGCCCCAGACCACCACCCCGCGAGCCCCAGACCACCGCCCCACGAGCCCCAGACCACCGTCCCGCGAGCCCCAGACCACCGCCCCGCGAGCCCCAGACCACCGCCCCACGAGCCCCAGACCACCGTCCCGCGAGCCCCAGGCCACCACCCCGCGAGCCCCAGACCACCACCCCGCGAGCCCCAGGCCACCGTCCCGCGAGCCCCAGACCACCGCCCCGCGAGCCCCAGGCCACCGTCCCGCGAGCCCCAGACCACCGCCCCATGAGCCCCAGACCACCGCCCCGCGAGCCCCAGGCCACCGTCCCGCGAGCCCCAGGCCACCGTCCCGCGAGCCCCAGACCACCGTCCCGCGAGCCCCAGACCACCATCCCGCGAGCCCCAGACCACCGTCCCGCGAGCCCCAGACCACCGTCCCATGAGCCCCAGGCCACCGCCCCGCGAGCCCCAGACCACCGTCCCGCGAGCCCCAGACCACCGCCACGCGAGCCCCAGACCACCATCCCGCGAGCCCCAGACCACCGCCCTGCGAGCCCCAGACCACCGTCCCGCGAGCCCCAGACCACCATCCCGCGAGCCCCAGACCACCGCCCCGCGAGCCCCAGGCTACCGTCCCGCGAGCCCCAGACCACCGTCCCGCGAGCCCCAGGCTACCGTCCCGCGAGCCCCAGACCACCGTCCTGCGAGCCCCAGGCCACCGTCCCGCGAGCCCCAGACCACCGTCCCGCGAGCCCCAGACCACCGTCCCGCGAGCCCCAGGCCATCGTCCTGCGGGATGGTGGTCTGGGGCTCGCGGGGCGGTCCACACACCGCTATCAGTGTTCTTCTTCCCCGCCAATGAAGTATTCACCCAAAGACCCAATACCGTGGCAACAACTACCGCACTACCGGTAGAATAAGTGCCGAGAACCGTGGGAAGTGATGCAAACTGTCTTGTCGTGTTTTTAACATTTATGTTGTGTTGATATGAATTGGATAATGCTGGCTGCAGGCTGTTAGCAGAACTAGCGTAACGCGCTGTTTGGGCGTAGAGTCAGTGGCCAATCAGATCGCACAAACCGAACGCGGAAGTGCAACTCTGTTAGGGAAAATATACACGCGGCAGGGCCTCAGACCGATGACAGATTACAAAGGCACCTCCCTCAAGCTGAACAGTGACATCTCCTTGGCAAATTAGGTAGGTAATTTCATCTTTCCTTGTGACAATATTGTCACCCACTGTAACCGAGAAGCCGTCGGTCTTGCTGAGTTTGTTATTTGAACCGAATAGAATGGACTCTGTGTTGCCCATGTGTAATGATAGTTTGTTGTCGGCGAGCCATATGCAGATTTTGCCTAGTTCCGAGCTGAGGGCTTTTTCAACCTGTAACTTGTTCTTGTCAGAGACCAGCAGGGCTGAGTCGTCCGCAAACAGGAACAAGTTGCAGTCACAAGCTGACGACATGTCATTTGCATGGAGTGACATTGCTGTCTAAATAACAGTTCTTGAAGATCAATGGTTTCCCCAATCGATTCTGGGGTTGGGGAGGTGAGGACGACAAAATTCAAACACGTATTCAATTCCGTGGCATGTCCCCCCCTCTCTCTCGGCCAGACCAAATAGTTGGCAGATACATGATGATAAGGTATCATAGATACTTTAGAAATGAGCCTAATAACAAGAGGTTTGATCTAGTAGCAGAAGCAGAACAAAAAAACTATGTGCCAGGGTCAGTGTGCCAGGCGGCGTGCTAGTGGGGGGAAGGGCCCGCTCTTGGATGGGCCCTGTCCAAATACGCTGGCGATGTGGGGGGCGGTGTCACTAGTGACCGCCTGGTGAGGTCTTGATGCTGTGGCGTCGTTGACCTCTCCGGGCCCCCTTTTTCCGGGGGGATCCAGTCCCTTCTGGGTCTGGGTCTTCCTTCGCGCTCTGCTGCTACGGCCTTACCACAGGGTTGAGTTTGCTCTTGACCCCGTGATTTTGGGGGCGGTAACAAGGTTTGTTCCTTCCGTTCGTTCCCTGGTGGCATGCGGGTTGTGCGTGTGCGTAGTCGTGGGGTCAAGCCACGGTCTGCTCACCCTGTGCGTTGAGTTGCTCGAGTTCCTCTTCGCACGGTCGGATCCGTCTCCCTCCCGTCCTCCAATAGGGAGGGTATCCTCCATTAGGGAGGGTCGGGGGGGCTCGGTCCTCCCCGGTCTGATGGTTGTGGGGGGCCTCAGCGGGGTACATTTGTCGAGCTTTTAGCTCCCGCTCAGCTCCTGTTGTGCAATATGACGCTGAGCGGAAGCTAGCATGATATAGAACGATAGGTTATGAATATAACCTCTCCAATTTTTAATAACCAGCAATTACTTGTTGGACACAAGCCGGTTAATATTCCTCAATGGCAAAGGAGGGGAGTGCATACTCTGGAGGATATTTATGATAAGAACGGCCTCCGTGCGTTTCAGGACTTAAGAGAATTTTATGATCTTCCCGGCGAGTCCTTCTTTCTTTACCTTCAACTAAGGTCAGCACTGAGGGCGTATGGAGTACCGTGGGCTCAAGCCTTGCACCCACACCCCTTCCTCAGGCTCATAGTGGACAGGACGACATCCAGAGGGTTTGTCTCCGACTTTTATACGCTCTTAATTCAATCCACGTATAAAAATTTATCATTGGATACAATCTGGCGTGTGGATATCCCGGAGATGGACCCCGAGTTTGACTGGGATGATGTTTGGGCAAATGTGGCATTATCTTCCCGCAACCCCAATCACCAGCAAATTAATTTTAATTATATTCATAGGACCTATCTTACACCTAGGAAGCTATTTGCTATGGGACTGATAACCGACTCTCGGTGCACTTTGTGCTCTCAAAAGGCCACTGGCACTTATATGCATATGTATTGGGATTGCCCACCAGTGGCCCGCTTCTGGAGATCAATAACGGACAAACTTTCAGATCTGTGTGGCTTAACTATCCCATTCACAGCTGTTACGCTACTCCTGAACGATATAACGACACTACCCGCGTCCGTACAACTGAAAAGGGTTGTCCTAGCGGGCGTCACAGCAGCGAAGAAGCTAATAGCAATGAGATGGAAGGAGCCTGAGAAGCTTACAATGATTAACTGGTCCCTAACTCTATTGGATGTGATTTATCTTGAGATATCCACAGCCCGGGTGATTGGGGTGGGGCAGGCTGGAATTGACCTGTGGTTCGCAGCAGCTGAGAAGGTAAAGACCGCAGTGTGCGGCTGAGCGGGGTTGGGGTGCGTGTTCGGGTGAGTCCGGCGGTCTCTTGGGAGGGGGAGGAGGAAATGTTTTTGTCTGTCTTGTCCCTTGTCTTGTCATCTTGAGTTTAGCTGGGGATATTATGGGGGGGCAGCTATTCAACTATTTCTTCACTGTTTGGCCACTTTTACACGGTCTCTGTGAGTCTATGGAACACCTCTACAGGTTTTTGTTTTTTCATGAAGGTTCATTGCTCTGTTTTCAGGTCGTGTTCCCCCAAAAAATGGTCCTTGTGGTGGGTTGGAGATGTACGTTTTATTAATATGGGGTCACACGGCCGGGAATCGGGGCTGAACACTGGGAAAGACCATTTATTAGATAGTACCCCGTGGAATTAATTTAGTAGGTTGAACTCTGGTTTCTTTTCTCTTGTCTGTATAATTGTTAGTCTGTATTATTATTATTGTTTTGTTATTTTTTGTTATTTTCTTGTGAAGTTCTATGTATTGTGATTGTGGTTAATGTGTTGTCTTGTTTCGTGAGAATGTCAATAAAAAAATTTGATAAAAAAAAAAAAGGTTATGAATATAACCGTAGTTCTATGAATACTAGTGACGCTCAGCGTCTAGACGCCACTGCAGCCCTTGATCTTTCCTTGTGGTGAAATCTTTTGGGAAGGAGATGAGTGTGTGGCCCCACCCCTGCTTATGTAGGTAGCAGATGGGGGTGTGGTCAGACGGATGTTGGTATGTAAAGGTACATTTTGAAATTGTATTCAGTGCATATACACTGGAGCGAGATATGTGCAATATGACGCTGAGCGTCACTAGCATTCATAGAACTACGGTTATATTCATAACCTATCGTTAATACTACTACTACTACTACTACTACTACTACTATTACTACTACTACTACTACTACTATTACTACTACTACTACTACTATTACTACTACTACTACTACTACTACTACTACTATTACTACTACTACTACTACTACTATTACTACTACTACTACTACTACTATTACTACTACTACTACTACTACTACTACTACTACTACTACTACTACTACTACTGCTATTACTACTACTACTACTACTACTACTACTACTACTACTACTACTACTACTACTACTACTAATAATGATAATACATTCAATTTACAAGTGCTTTTCGGGGGGCTGAAAGACACTACAGAACAGGAACAAGTGAAATCAAACAAACATAGTAATTGAAACAACCTCAGATTAAAGCATAATATTTGAAGAGGGAGTCCATGGGAGTTCCTGACGTGAGCGGCCAGAGAGTTCCAGGGCGTGGTCGATATCACCACCATTCATACTGTTACCATGCCGCACCACTCTGCCCGCGGCAGCTGCAGGAAGGAGCATTATATTAGGTTGAGCCCCGCCCCCGCTGTACCCCCCCCCCCCCTTGCACCCACTGACCTCAACAACCCCACGGCGGCCAACAGGCGGGCAGTGTCAATTAGCTATATATCTCACTACTTGACACATTATGGTTCTTACATTCTATAAATCCGCTCGTGACCCCCAGGAAGTATAACCCCCCCCCCCCCCCGGTCGCGGTTGGGAACCACTGCTTCTAAAACGAGGAGAAAATGCGACAACTCTGAGCCTCCAATGTAAGGAATGAGTCGATGACATCGAGGCAGCGGGGTGTGGCGCCACGCTGATGTTCTGGTGGCCATTTTAAAACAACCACAGAGGGAATCAATGTTACGGCTTTATGCGTGATTGCCCTTTAATGACCACCATTATCACTTCTCTCTCACTCTAAATATTCCCTCTTTTCTCCTTTCTGTCCTCTCCTCTCCTCACCTCCCTGTTGCACATTATCCCAGCAAATTACCCCAAAACAGCAGGAAGGGGCGGGGGGTGGGGGATGCCTGCACGGATTTAACCTTAATGTATATAGATGACCCTTCGTGCGGTAATGGAGGAGGGAATTGTAGCCAGCGGCTAATCAACGTCCACTATAGCCTGATATGTCAATAATGGAGAGTGGTTTTGGCAAGGGAAATGTGTCACTCTGTGCCCTCCACCGAGAGGAGAGGAGGAGGAGAGGAGAGGGGAGAGGAAGGGAGGAGAAAAGAGAACTGATTTAATTTTTTAGAGACAGCAGACACAGATAGAGAACCATTCATGCCGTCTACCAATATCATTTCATACGTGTGGCTCAGGGGGAAAGTCTCTCGCATGGATGCACACTAAGAGTGGATTTGTGAAGGGAGAGTTGATATAGCTTGTCACGTGCGCCAGTGTACCGTGCATGTTTTCTTCACAGACACATTCATCCCGGGCCCCCGTACCTAGAAATACATCAGTCAATAGCATATTCATTTTGAAAATGTTCAACAATGATTACATGCAGAGGTTTTTTTAAATGTCAAACGGTTGACCTTTAGCTAAGATAAGAAAATATATTCCTTTATTGATCCCCTTGGGGGAAATTCAGGCATCATAGCAGCACAGGGGGAGGGGGGAGGGGAGGTACAGGTATGGACAGGGTAATAGTAGAAAGACATACATATAGGCAATACAATTATAGTGAAGATACAACTAAGCAGTGTAAACAATACTAATACTGAATAGAGCAAGTAGGCAGTGTAATCAAAAAAGCATACCTAGGGGTGCTCCAGTAGCACACCATGTACCGTGCTGCGTCGCGGATCGGTTGACTCCGAGTTCGATTCCCAGACCCGCCTTCATTTGCCAAATGTCTTCCCCTGCTCTCTCTCCCGTTTCACCCTGCATCTGTCGGTCATGCTTGACCAGGAAAAGCGATAAACGCAAAAAAATGAAAAAAAAGAAAAGAAAAGCATACCTAACCAAAGATTATCTCCTACCTTAACCTAAGCTTACCTAACCCCGTATCTCCTACCTTAACCTAAGCTTACCTAACCTCTTACCTTAACCTAAGCCTAACCTCTAATCTTAACCTAAATTTACCTAACCTCTTACCTTAATCTAAGCTTAACTAACCTCTTACCTTAACCTAAGCATACCTAACCTCTTACCTTAACCTAAGCTTGCCCCCTACCTTGCTTACCTAACCTCTTACCTTAACCTAAGCTTGCCCCCTACCTTGCTTACCTAACCTCTTACCTTAACCTAAGCTTGCCCCCTACCTTGCTTACCTAACCTCTTACCTTAACACATTGACGACCAGCGTCCCGCGCCGATTTATAGGCCAGAGGACCGAGCGTTGTCAACAAACCGATGTACTTTCTAACAGCTATATATATACTTTATAGTATTGCTATCTGTCCATTCTCATTGTCACTTTTTTTTTGATCAAATTTTTTGTATTATTATTCACATGAAACAAGACAACACAATAACCACAATCACAATACTCAGAACTTCACAGAAAATAACAGAAACAACATTTTCATTGTCACTTGAGTGCATAAACCGTGCCTTCATAATGGCTTAAAGAAAATAAAAATCCATCGGTTGGTTGTCATTTTATAGCGCCGTGAATATAATTTTTTTTTTTTTTTTTTTTACTTTGGCCATTTCCCTGGCTCTTTTATACGTTTATCGCATTTATACTTGGTCAAGTTCGACCGACAGAAGCAGGCTGAAAGGGTTCAGATGGGGGGGAAGACACTCTGGGAAAGGCACGGCTGCAGTCCGGGATTCGAACTCGCTCAGCCCCAGATCCGTGACGAGCACGGTTGTCCACGGCGCTGAAATAGCACTCGCGGTACGTGGTGAGCTACTGGAGCTCCCCTGTGAATATAAGGTTTATCGCAGTTTTTGCCTAGTTTTTTTCTGGGGAGCTAGATAATAGGCTAAAGGCTAGTCACGTTATATCAAACGCCATTTCTGCTGTATATATACGAATGAAATAAAACAAACTGCGTAGCATCCGGACTATTACAGAGCATCTATGGATGAAATGGGGGCGGCGGGCGACGCCGATTACTATTATTGATTAGCAATACAGTGTGCGTTCAATTAGCCATTTTCACTGATCGATCACGTTGCGTTTTAAAACAATGTCCAATCCAGCTGTAATTTGGGGGAATAGTATCCTACCGTCAGCCCATGTGATCACCGGCAGCATTTCGTCATTAGTCATCGGAATCTGGTAGATCGATATGTCCATTGGTTGATCATAAATCCCATTATTCCAGGCTGAAATCTGCGTTCGGTAACAGGATCAAAGATGGAGGGTGTTCGTTTGGGATCGAGGCTCATATGAAACGCCCACAGACAGTAAAAATTTCAATCGCCCTCAATGATACTGCAGTGGAGCGATGGCGCCCCTAAGCGGATCTGGCCGGTATTGCATGTTTCGAAAATCAAATATGCGGGTAGGTCCTGCAAGTCGATCGCGGACGTTAATAGCGTTATTAATATGGAATAAAACAATAACAACTTGCCATGAGTTAACTCGTGGCTCTGGTCCTCAACGGGTTGAATCGAAACACGAGTTAACCCGTGCTTGGGCGGCAAAGTGTTAACCTAAGCTTACCTAATATCTTACCTTAAGCTAAGCTTACCAAACCACTCCTTTACCTTGCCTCGCTGGTCCCCCGGCTGTGATATTTAACGCTAGAAGAGATTTACTTAACCCTATAAAAAAAAAGATTGTATCTCATTCATTCCATAAGAATGTAGAATACACATTTACAGACTTTTTTTAATATGGTCCATTTGCATGTTCTTGGTATCTGATTCTAGGGACATCTATGAATCTCAGGGAATGTATTCCCAGTGTCAGAAATACTGTGGGCTAGATCCACAAAGAATGGATTGCACGGTGCAAGTTGCACCCTTACTTACAATTCATTATGAATTGAAAATGGGGGACCCTGATGTAAACAAGACGAAAGTCTTTCTCTGGTCTGCATCCCCTTAACAATTGTGTGTATTGAGCCGTACTGTATTGTACCCATTCTGCAATCTGTTAATAACATTTTCATTCAATCAATCAATCTGCGCGGTTGAACATTTTATTTTGAGTAAATTGTAATGAACCAAATGAGAATATCAATACATTTTTTTTTATCTTTGACTGTGATAAACACCATGCTCAAATTGACCAGACCTGAAAAATCTAAGCAAATTAATAGATGGAAGATGATTAAACAGAAGGTTTTGTAGATACAGTACTGAATTCTGCCATCCGGACACAAGCTATTTGAAATATGATTATAGAATATAGAATATCAGGCATAAAATGGTTATGCGATTAAAATGCGATTAATTTGATTAATTAATTACAAATCCTGTAATTAATTAGATAATTTTTTTTAATCGCCTGACAGCACTAATTCATACGCATTAACAGCTCCGTCTTTTAATACACACTTATATCATACAGTAATGTTAAATAAGATATTGAAAGATGAAGGATGAAGTTACAAATGAAAAGGAGCAAAAGCACTTACTCTTTGACAATTCTACAGCGCACAATGGGTTTTAAACTGATGTCAAATCGGAGCAAAAAAAGCTGAATCCGCTTCAAGAAGACTCACTAATTACAACAATTGCATTGTTACTGTTCACATGTGTGGTGCCGTCACAGTCAGGCCATGTGAGCGGATCGGAGCGTGAGCGGCGCGGGCGGTTTTGACGTGAGCGAGGAGTGGGTTTTAAAATGGGTCGGCGCGACATCCGGAGCGAGAGTTCTCCTCCGCTCCAATCCACTCCGGGTCGCTCACACAGTGGTTTAACACTGATGTAATAATATACATGTAGTACAATGCCAAAGCAACAGATGGCGATGTACAAACATGAAGGCCATTTTCAACCAATGAGAATTGAGAAGGGTGAACCTGTGATATCCTGTTCAGGCTTCACTCCTCCTCCTTCACTCACAGGATGTTAGAAAAGTATCGACGCCATTGTTGTTGTCGTTAGCTTACATGCTAACGTTAATGGCAGCGACCATAGCATTGTGGCTCGGCTAACTATCATCGCTTAATAGAGCTAGTGAATGGATAAACAACGTTATTTAACATTGCAGAATGGGTACAATTACAATGCAGCTCAATACAAACAATTGTTAAGGGGCCCAGGGGGTGTAGACTGTTGTAGTTTGAGCTAATTTACACCATGCCCCAAAAAAAAAAAAAAAAAAAACGGAGCAATCTGGCGCGGGGAGCGGGGAGCGCTCGATTCAAGGTGAGCGGTGAGGGAGCGGAGAGCGACTTGGGGGCGGGGTCAACATGAGCGATTAGCGGAGCGGACCAAGCTTTAAAGAGCGAAGAGCGGATTTCTCGGCCGCGCCGATCCGCTCACGTGGCCTGGTCACAGTCATAATAAAGGGATACCGTTTGAATGATAGAGAAACACATGGTTTCTCAATTGTCCTGTCCACTCGGTACCACTATGGTATTTGAGATATCGCTTATCGCCACATACTGGCCCAGCATGCTTGTTGGAGCAATTTATATGCGTTTATGTGTTTGCGTCTCGATGGAGTTTTTTAATTTTTTCGCTGCCGTGAAGACATCTGTATGGTTTTTTTTTTTTTTAAATGCATTGTTTTATATTTCTAATCAAGTACTCAAAACCATCATTTTTCAGCTTCAAGATTTCAGGCTGTTATGGCCTGGCTCCGCCCATAAGCACTTTGAGTGACAGTCAGTCCACACAGTCTGCGACTGGTAGACAGAGAGAGATAGAGAGAGAGAGAGAGAGAGATAGAGAGAGAGAGAGAGAGAGAGAGAGAGAGAGAGAGAGAGAGAGAGAGAGAGAGAGAGAGAGAGAGGAGGGGGGGTGCGAGAGAGAGAGAGAGAGAAAAAAAAGACAGGCCGTCTCATCCTTTCGTTTTTTCTCTCCCTGCGGCAGCTTGTGGGGGGGGGGGGGGGCCTCCCTTCCTCCCCTCTCCCGTGTGGCACGGCAGGTCCCCCCCCCCCCCCCCCCCAAAGTGCTCCCTCCCTCTCTCTCTCTGTCTCCCTCTATCTCTCTCTGTCTCTCCCTCTCTCTCCCTCTCTATCTCTCTCTCTCTCCCTCCAGAGTATGCAGAGGTGTCGGGTTTCACTCTGCCTCGCAGTATGAGGAAGTGGTTTTCCACTCGCTGTCTAGTCTAGGTAGATTGTGGGCGGGCATTAGCTACAACCACAGAGCCAATCACATCACTGTCTTCTACCCAGAGCCTGAATGACGTGACTCAGGCCTTCAAATCAGGATGGACTAATTTACTGGAGCAGGAAATGATCTGAGCTGAATCAGAGCAATCCGCCAATATGGTATTTAGACTAGTGCTGTCAAACGATTAAAATATTTAACTCGATTAATCGCATGATTGTCCATAGTTAACTCGCGATTAATCGCAAATTAATCGCATTTTTATTTTTTATTTTTTTTACCTTAAACAGATCTTTTTCAAGTTCCAAGTTTTAATACTCTTATCAACATGCGAGTCAACAAATGCTTGCTTTGTGCAGCCATTTAACACAAAAGGATGACCCTCATGCATTGCAAATTTGCATCAAATTCAAAACAGAGTGATGCACAAAATAACTTAAAAGAAAATAATAATTTAAAACAATGAATAAAGTGTGCATGAAATAATAGGGGAAAGAAAACGTTAGGAACTTGTTACATTCACACACACAAGGGCTGATTAATCACACACCCCCCTCTCTCCCTCACACACACACTCTCCCAGCTCTTTTTCTCTTTTGCCCCTTCCTCATCTCTCTCACCCCCCTCTCTCTCTATATCTCACACACACACACACAGGGGTGTAGCTCCAGATTCTGGGCCCCATGAAAGAATGTATTTGTAGGCCCCCAGTGTATGCGATCGCGCGTAAGCGCGCGAGCGAAATTTTTTTTGCCATTTTTTTATTGATGAAAACGCATAATATGGTTTTTACCTATACATTCGGATCAGCAGTTCAGCACCTGCACTGTTGGTGGGTGAGCCTAGTAAAGGATGTCGCATTGCGTTCATCTTCAATGAATGGACCAATGCAATAGTCTACCAAAGCCCCCCCTCTCTCTCTATATATCTCACACACACACACACACACACACACACACACACACACACACACACACACACACACACACACACACACACACACACACACACACACTTCAGAAACAAACATAGTATCAATGAGAGCATCAATAATACACCTGAGTGATGTCTAGTATAAAAAAAAAAAAAAAAATTTGGGCCCCCCCTCAGTGCTGGGCCCTTGGAATCATCCTAAACTACCCCCCCCCAGCTACGCCCCTGCACACACACACACACACACACACACACACACACACACACACACACACACACACACACACACACACACACTTCAGAAACAAACATAGTATCAATGAGAGCATCAATAATACACCTGAGTGAAGTCTAGTAAAAAAAAAAAACATTATTTTTTTTAGTTAATCTTGAGTTAAAAAAATTAGTGGCATTAATAGAATCGGGAGTTAACGCGATATTAACGCGATATATTTGACAGCCTTAATTTAGACACTAAAACACATTGATACTAACTCCTATTACTATAATACAATGCTAGAGACTGAAAAATGACATTTATAGTACATGTCCCCTTTAACAAACCCTTATGTGGTATTTTACATCTTATAATGGTCAGGGAATTCCTGTGAGCCCAACATTGGCAACACACAATAATTGTGCCTCTTTTAAATCGCAGGGTGCTTCTGTTTACTGCATGACGACCGAGTTGTATGGCTGGCTTATCAGTGGCTTTAGCTTCTGTGTCGTCCAAAAGAGATCTTTACTGTATCTAAAAGTAACAATTTGTGTTGCAGTCATCTTTGTGATGGTGAGATCCGCAGGTTGACGCTGTGTGAGGCCAATGAAAACAATGGGGGCGGGGTTTGGATTGTGGATTAGGGAATCAATTGGGACTACAATGTTTCAACATGTTTCTTTATGGCAACAACACATGCTGATTGGTCACAAACCGAAGGTGGCAGGTGGTATCGCCCTCTTGCATTCAAAATGTGTAACTTCATACTGGATACCTAATGCAATGGCCAACAGTGATAGAAATGAATTCAAACAATCAGTTGTTGTTGTTGACCGATGTGAAAGATATTAGAGCATTTTTAGGTCCTTGTCTATAATTATGCTATATGCACAACACACACTGACTAACTAGGCTGATCAAAAGATTTTGTTAATGTGTAATCGAAGGAATTACATTACAGATGATCACAATTTTAAGTGTGTAATCAAAAGTCTGTAATGGATGACATTTTAAAAGTCTTCCAAGCCCTGTTTACAGAAAGTGGTAAAGTTAGTCCTTCCTTTCTGCTTCCAATGTGTCGACTGCTGACAGATGACATGTTTATAACAGTATTATTCTAGTTTCTTTATTATGTCACAAGATTACAATAAACTATTATTATTATTTAATTTTTCAGGCCCTCAGATTTTCTTCTTTATTAAACTAAGCATCCGCTCCAGTCAACCCAGTGATGTTTCAAAGCAGCTGCCTTTCAACAGAGGCTCCTTTGAGACAACAGAAAACATATTGTGCGGGGCGACAGTCGTCTGGTAATCCGGAGGTTCCCGGTTCGATTCCCGCTCCTCCTGGGCAGCGTGTCGAAGTGTCATTGAGCAAGACACTTAACCCCTTTGCTCCCGATGAGCAGGTTGGCACCTTGCATGGTTTCCTCCACCATCGGTGTGTGAATGTGTGAGTGAACGGGTAAAAATGTGAGGAACAAATTGTAAAGCGCTTTGGATAAAAGCGCTATATAAATGCAGCCATTTACCATTTATATCAGGCTGATAAGAGTATTTAACAAAGAATCTCTTGAGAGAGATGAAAACACTGTGACTCTCTTGTTCTCTCTTTCTTTACCTTAGAGGGCCCAATAATAATGATTAAGTAGGCTAGAAACGATAAACTAATGAGATACTCAAATCATTAGTGTTACAACCAGGCCTTAGTTTTCTCTGCTGTGTGTGTCTGCTCCCATTGCAGCAAGCTTCCTGTGACCATATATGGACATTAGGGGTGGAACGGTACGCATTCGAACCGTACACCGTTCGGTACGACCTCCACGGTTCGGGGCATGTGTGTATTGTTTGGTTATTGGGATGCATCTGTTCTGGGGAAGCTCTGATGCACAGACAACTGATCGCGTTCTGTGCCTTGAGAACTCGCTCACCGTTTGGCAACGTTACAAACTCTACATTTAAAGAAAATGCACACACTTACCAATCTGAATATCTCCTCTCTCCCGGAGTAGTCGTCTTTTTTAGAGATAGAAGGATTTCACCCGAGAGCACCGATGTCGAGGGCCACACATCCAATACTCTCGGGTGCAGGTGTGTTGAAGGGCAGGACATCAGCCCCTGGAGGTAAGTCCTGCGCGGCCCACTGCTCTTACGCAACACCACGTGCATTTATATTAACTGACATTTCAGCTCCAACGGGACCTTCCAAAGAATAAAAGATCTGTATGCATGTGCATCTGTGTGTGTGTGTGTGTGTGTGTGTGTACACGCGCGCAAGAGCAGTGTGCAGGCTTTGCTTCAAGTTAAGTCCATATAATCAACATAATACTTTTGACAGAGTCCCTGACCTTGTATACTGTAAGCCTTGACATAGCGTACGGCACAGTTGTTTTTATGTGGCTTATGAAACATGCAATATTCTTCTGAGAAGGACCTTGAAAAAAAAATAACTAGACCCAATGTATGTCGGATTACATAGTTGCAGAGCCATGCGATTTCTCCCCCCGCAAATATGAACACTCACTTCCCAACAAGTCTCACCAATAGAATGCTAGATCAATGTGTTACAGCTGACAACAGCACTAGTGCTGGGGGAACATACGCCTTGAATCAGTAGCTTTGAAAATGGAAACAATGGAGTTGTTTACACACACACCTGCAACTGTCACCCCACCTTTTAACTGTCATTTGACTGTTCTGCTTCATGAATTGTAATTTTATTTGGTTGTTTGATGTGTGTTTTAATTGTGCCCCTTACCTCTGTGATTTATGTATCATCTGTCTCTTTTCTATTATTATCTTTTTTGTCCCCTTTCCCTGTTACCCTTTGAGAGGCCCTTTTGTCCTCTCGCCAGGCCGTCATTGTAAATATGAATTTGTTCTTAACACACATTCCCGGCCAACTACGGACATGTCCGTGTTTCGGATCCAACGGTTGAGGGCCGGCAAGGTTGTTTTGGCTTTTATTCCATTTTAATAACCTACTCAATGTCACCCTGCGGCAGTGCAGATTTACCCTACTCTTGGAATTCGGAAAAGTGCATTACCGGCCAGATCCTCATAGGGGCGCTGTCTCGATAATGCAGTGTTCCCCGTGGCAGAACGGTGTTTTATTTATTTTTTTACTTTGAATGGACTCTCCTGTTAGGGTGAATCTATGCGTGTAGCATGTAGAATGGAATACGTTTTGGGAGCTGAATTCAGTATGCAGTAAAGGAATATAGCATCAGCCAATGGACATATGGATCTACCAGATGGCGATCGATAACTGGGAAATCCTTTTTGCAGTCCAACCGGCCACAGGTAAGATATTTTTCACGTAAATTACACGCTGGCCTTGTTATCATACCCAACCAGGTGATCAGCGAATGTGGCTACTGAGGCTAACGACGTTATTGGTAATCAATCATCAGAAACAACGTCCCCCGCCCCCCCCTTTCATGCATTCATGGTGGAACATGATATCGATCAAATGCATTTAGATTTTTTGCTCTAGCTTCTGTAGGGCCGAAACACCATTAGATTTAACGTTATTAGCTTAGCAGCCTGTATCTCGTTTTGCAGGAAATATACCAGACCAATCCCATATAACGCTTATATTCAAGACGCTATAAAATGGGAACGTATTTGTAACTGAGGGGTACAATTCCCTGACTGTATTGATAAGTATGGTATCATTAAACCACTACCGATTATGTACTTTAAATACTGGCCACACAGTACATGATATAGATATGATGAACACTTTCCCACCTGATGAAACGAAGTCCACACAAATGTATAAATCGAATATTTTATATAGCAAAGGGTATATACAACGTTCACTTAATGACATTTATGATTTGAATGCACTTGTAAGGCAAATGAGTATTCGTAGGTAAATCAACATTGAATGTCCAATCTCTGGTTACGCAGGGAGCAAGTATACAACCTGGTTCTTTAGGGAACTATAGCGATGGTACTTAAATGATTATAGCTGGATACACTAAGGGGGGGTCCCGCTGGTTGTAAGTCAGTAGGGGGGGGGGGGGGGGGGTTAGGAGAGCCGCTGGCGATATCCCATCTGGCCGACGATTTCTTGGGAGAATTCAGAGTGCTGAACACGGTGCCCACAGAACCTCGGTCCACAGATGAATACAGCTGGGCCCTCTTGTAGACGGTAGCTGCCGGTCCACAACGAAGAGACGTGAGGCGACCTCACTCGGGGTAGAGCGCCGTCTCACCTGGACTCCTCTCGGGGGGTAGTTCCAACACTCAGCAGTGTTGGCTGTTATCCATGGCATAATCAAAGCACCCAAAGCAAGTAGATAATCCAAGCCGTGTAGGGCTCGCCGTCGTCCGGGTAAAGTAATCCAATGTACAGGTTCACTCGTCCTGGCCCAGAACTCCTCGGATGAAAGCACCACACGTGGTCTGCCCAGCCTGGTTAAGACTCTAGATAACGTCAGGAACGATGGGGGTACTGCTCACTTTATAACTCTAACCGAACGATGCACCATACATAATAGACTATTATTAACTTAATAGAAATACGTCCCACTCGACGGTATAGTGCCAAACTATGACAATTCAACTATTAATCCACACGATGTCTCAATGCCTATTCTGAGGCCAAGTAGGCCATACTGCACCACACGTGGGTCGTGGGTGAGGCTTCACGTCTGTTACTAGGTTGGAGGGTAAAGGACTAATGGACTAAAAGAAAGTTCTACTTTACTTGCGCCATATATATATGCGCTGTGAACAAATAGTACCATTCGTATTTCGCCAGACGTATTCCTACGCGGAACCGGGCTTGTAACGACATGTTCGTCGGCACGATTGAACTTGAACCAAGGGGCTTGGCTGCTGGCGCCAGGTTCTTGTCCAATGGTAGAATGAAACTATTATGGGCTGTTAGTAGACTAAAGGGATATTCAGTGTATATGTACAAGGAATATACAAGGGATATCAAACGATATACAAATACTATTAAATATATATCCATAAATAAATATATATATTCGGTTTAATCTGATCCTTCACAACAGCCGCCCCCTAATTAGTCCCACCTAATTAGCTAAGCAGAGACAGATTAACCGCACTGTCTACCACTCAAGGTCCGCTGTAAGGGTCAGTCAACTCACAAAGTCATGGGGTCATGGTCATCATCGATAGTGTCTGGGAGTCTGGGCAGTTCTATTAGCCTCGCCACGGGTCGTGTGTAAGTTCGCCCTTGGACGAGCACCTCAGCTGCTCGGACCTTGCCATCGGCACCGGTGATCACTTTGCTTACGCGGCCAGCCGGCCACATAGCTCTGGGTAGTGACTGGTCGATAATCATGACGACTGTTCCTTCTGTCAAATTGTCTCTCTCTTTTACCCACTTCTGGCGGGTCTGTAGAGACGGTAGGTAGTGGAGTAGAAAGCTGTTCCAAAACTTGTCAGCTAGTACTTGACTGTACCTCCACATTCTTCGGCCGTTCGCTTCTTCAGGCCTGTACATTGTCTGGGGTAGCGCGGGGTCCAGCCGCCCCATCAGGAGTGTGTTGGGGGTGACTGGGTCGACATCTGCTATATCACTGGAGACGTAGCCGAGGGGCTTTGAGTTCAATACTCCCTCGATCTCCGTGAGGACTGTCATTAGGACTTCTTCCGCCACAGTCTGGGCCCCAAGCACGGCATACAGGGCTGTCTTTATAGAACGTACTTCTCGTTCCCAGGTTCCACCGAAGTGGGGTGCGTTCGGGGGATTAAACTGGAAGTCAATCTGGGATGGAGCGAGGTGGGTCTTAAGTTCTGGGCCCATAGCTTGAAAGCTCTCTCTCAGCTCTCTTTCTCCGCCTTTGAAGTTTGTCCCGTGATCAGACAACAACGTAGACGGTTTTCCTTTCCGTGATGTGAATCTTCGGAAGGCCATAAGGAATGAGTCTGTGCTCATGGTCGGAAGGAGTTCGATATGTATCGCTCTGGTGGTCATGCATTTGAATACAATACCCCACCGCTTCTCGGTTCCTCTTCCTTTCTTTATGTACAACGGGCCAAAACAGTCCATGCCTGTGGAGTGGAATGGCTTGTCGCCGAGTCGGAGGCGACAGGGAGGTAGGTCAGCCATCCGGGGTATGCTGGGCTGCGCGCGCCACTTTCGGCAGTCTAGACAGGTTCGCTGGAAGCGTCGCACTGCTTCTCTTCCTTGAAGTATCCAATAGCGACGTCTGATCTCCGTGAAGACTCTCTCTGCTCCTGCGTGGTGCACATCCTCGTCGTATTTCTTTATGATCAGCTCTGTGACCTTGTGTCGGCTGTTCAAGACTATCGGGTACTTAACGTCATCCGGTAGATCGGGGGCTCTCCGCAGACGACCACCCACTCTGATGAGATTATGAGCGTCGCTCTCGGGTGCCAGGTGGAGCAATCTGCTGTCTGATGGGACGGGCTTTCCTCCCTGTAGACAGTCTAGCTCATCGGGGAACGAGTCTCTCTGGGCTTGTTGTAGTAGAAGAAGTTCTGCTTCTTCGTAGTCAGCTGCTGAAATGTCGGCAGTGGGCTGAATCTCTGGGTGGTGCCGCAGAAATGTCTTTAGCTGCGCACTCTGTAGGGTAATGCAGTCATCTATGTTGGGGTCTGTGGAGGCGACTGTGCTCAGTCCACAGAACATAGGTTTCTTGTTCTCAGCCTCCTCTTTACTCGCTTCCCGTGGGGTGGGCGTAGGCCACTCTTCTTCCGGGAGCTTGAGGAAGCCTGGTCCGTCACTGTAGATGTTGCGACGGGTGAGGTCATCTAGGGACATTCCCCGGGTGATGACGTCAGCTGGGTTGTGTTTGGTGTCCACATACCGCCAGCTCGCTGCTTCTGTTAACTCTTGAATCTCGGTGACTCTGACTCCCACGAAGACCTTGTATCTGCATGAATCAGACTTGATCCATGTGAGTACTGTCATAGAGTCTGACCACAAGATTGTTCTGTGCACCGGAATGGTGAGTTCACGTTGGATTAACGTGGCTAGATGCGCTCCTGCTAGGGCTGCGCAGAGCTCTAGACGCGGGATAGATTGTTGCTTTCGTGGGGCTATTCTTGAGCGAGCCAGGATGAAAGCAGTGTGTATCTCTCCTCCCTTCTCTTGGGCACGCAAGTAGGCCACCGATCCATAGGCTACTTCGGAGGCGTCACTGAAGACGTGTAGATCCATCTTGCATGTCTCTGGCCTCACTGTGGGTGGGAAGTAGCTGCGGCGTATATTGACGCCTGGGAGTGAGCGGAGCTCCGTCTCCCACTCTCTCCATGTGGAGGCAAGGTGTGCGGGATAGATTGTTGCTTTCGTGGGGCTATTCTTGAGCGAGCCAGGATGAAAGCAGTGTGTATCTCTCCTCCCTTCTCTTGGGCACGCAAGTAGGCCACCGATCCATAGGCTACTTCGGAGGCGTCACTGAAGACGTGTAGATCCATCTTGCATGTCTCTGGCCTCACTGTGGGTGGGAAGTAGCTGCGGCGTATATTGACGCCTGGGAGTGAGCGGAGCTCCGTCTCCCACTCTCTCCATGTGGAGGCAAGGTGTGCGGGTATTGGGTCGTCCCAGCCCTGGTCCTTGTCCCATAGTGCTCGTACAATCATCTTTGCCCTGGTGGTGTAAGGTAGAATACATCCCAACGGGTCATATTGTCTGGCGAGTGTTCTGTACACACTCCGTCTGGTGGTCGGTATCGCCGTCGACCTTCCCTGCTCCGTGGTCAGGGGTTTGTGTCTATAGTGGAGCGAGTCTGTTTTGAAGCGCCAGACTAGTCCTAGTGTCATTTCTTGGGCTTCTCCTGGGATTGTCGCCATCCAGGTCTCGCTGCTGGCAGCCTTGTCCGCGGGGGAGAGGCTGCGCAATACGTGCGGGTCGCTGCTGGCCCACTGCCTGAGATCAAAGCCGTCTCTGATCAGAGAGGCGCGGAGCAGCGCACGGCGTCGCCAGTCAATCTTCGTTACGTGTCCCGCTGTGATTCGCTTCTCAATCTCAGCGCGGTACACACTCTTTTGAGCGGGGTCTTTGGCTAGGCGCCGCTCTGTGTTCAATAGATACCGCTCCGTGGCGTCTTTCTTTGCGTGAAAGGTGGGCATTCCCTCTCGCCTCAGGAGTGGAGTTGCGTATCTCATCACTCCGCCGACTGTGACTCTCTTTGTCCCTTGCTCGAGGAGGTGTATGGCGTAAATGTCTTCTTTAGAACGAATGTCTTTCTTTTCGTTCTTAAAGGGCATTGTCTCTAGTGTCCATAGCCTCTCGACATGCTGCAGGAGAGTGGTGTCTTCTTCTGTCGCTCTGGAGTGGAGGCAGCTAGTGGCTGCTGTTCGGTTGAGAGATTTAGCGAGGGGGCCTTGTAGTGTCCACCCTAGGCGGGTCTCGACTGCTGCAGGACAGCCTCGGGGTCCTGTATGGACCCGGTCTATCGGGACGATGAGGTCTGCATGGTCGGAGCCTATCAGCAGGGTCGGGGTGGCGCCGTCTATGAGCGGGATAGGTAGTTGACGCAGGTGCACATATTTATCCATCAGCTTGGCGATGTGATAGTCCTATTTCTTGGCTGGTGAAAGCATTTGTAATCCTATACCGTCGCTCTGGCTGCCCGCTTGCTGCGATAGTGAAGGAGACATTCTCACCCTTTATCGTCTTTAAATCTCTTCTTATTGTCCGAATCGTCATTTGGTTCTCGCTCCCCCGCAGTCCCAGCTGGGCCGCAGCGGACGTGAGCAGAAGGGTCTTCTCTGACCCGTCATCAAGGACGGCGTAAGTGTCCATGACTTTATCTTGGTAGCTCAATGTTACACGGACTACCTTTAAGAGCACTTGGGCGCCGCTGCTGCTGGCGGGGTCAATGTACATGACACTTGCCTTGGTGCTGCTCGATGGTGCAGGTGCAGGCTTTCTTCTGTTACTGTCGTGTAGTACATCTAGATGGGCTCCGTCACACCGACTGCACCTCTTCTTTAGGCGGCATTCGGCTGCCATGTGACTGCGCGCACATCGGTAACAGCGCCTGTTGGACTTTATCCATTGACTCACTTCTTCTGCATTCATCTTTGTGAACAGGTCACATTGTGACAGCCAGTGTTCCTTCTCACAGTACGGGCACACCATCTTCCACTTCTCTTTTCTCGAGGGGGTACTGTGGTTCTTACTGCTCGGTACTGATTCTGATTGGTGCATGACAGTCACCGATCTTCTTCCATCGTTTATTCTCCTGGGTCCCTCTCTGGAGCTTGGTGTGCTCCGCACGAACGTATCCAGTCGTAAGCTGCTGACTTCTCTCGCCAGGAAGTCGGCTAGATCGAGGAGGGATGGTTCGGGACCGTTAGGGTCACGGTGGTCTCTCTGCCGCCTGAAGCGCTCTTGTCTGGCGGGTGGCAGCTTCTCTAAAATCCTCTCGACGTTAGAGTTGGCGTATAGCTCGTGCATACCCTTTTCCCGTTGCGCTCCCAGCATCCCTACCAGGGACTGCACTTTTATAGACAGGTCGTCTAATGAGCGATTGTCTGTTGCTGGGGGTAGGCGATCAATATGCCTTATCTCTTGGATTACGTAATCCCATATACGTCCATATCTCTGGTCCAGCGCTGCTAGAGCCGCGGTGTATGGGGTCGTAGAGGTGGCATAGGCTAGCGCTATATTGTGCGCTCGCGGTACTTTCAGGTGCTTCAGTAATATTGCATACTTGTGGCGTTCATCAACGACATCCACCATCATTGTCTCTAAGCACATCCGGAGCTCCGTGTACTGTGCTCGATTCTCATAGGTGAAGTCTGGAAACGTCGGTGTGGCAATGTATGACGCCGTGGATGGCTGATACATCGGCGAGCGTTGGGGGAGAGACCTCCTAGGCGAGTCTCCTCTTACGCCTCTCTGTGGGCTGGTACCGGCAGGGTACCATGGCCCGCTGGTCCAGGTGCTATTCCTCGGGGCTGGTCGTGCGTCATGCTCACCCGTGAATAGAGTCGGGGGTCTGTAGCGCAGTGCCGCGGGGGTATAGCCTGGGCTGTACTGGACCTCCTGGTCCGGTGGAGTACTGTGCTGTCGTCGGGCTTGGTTCTCCTCCTCTCCCTCTTCTTCTTCTATCAGGTCCTCTAGATCCTGTAGTCGTTTATTTAGCTTCTCCGCAGTGTATGCCGCTCCTTCCTTGTAGCTGGGTCTCGCTTGGACCGGTCTGGGAAGGGGGTCTGCGGGGGGTATAGGCTTGGTCTGTTGGTCAAGTTCAGGGTCGCTTGCTCGGTTAGGAGACGCTGCCCTTGACTGTTGTCTCGACGAGTTCCTTGAACCCCTGGCGGAGGGAGAGGGTGTTGCCTTGAGGATCAGCTGCTCCATTAGCTGCGCTTGTAGTCTGTCGCGCTCGGCTTGTAGTCTGTCGCGCTCGGCTTCGCGCTTGGTGAGATCTGCTTCTCTTTGGGCACCGGCAGCGGCGCGCTGGGCGTCGGCCCGGTCTCTTGCGATATTCTCTTCCGTCTGAAGGCGTCTCATCTCCAGGCGTATGCGCTCTTCCTCGCTCCGTTGCTGTGTCTGGAGTCGATCGCGTTCACCCTGAAGTCGATCGCGTTCACCCTGAAGTCGATCGCGTTCGGTAGAGGCTGTCAGGCTGACGAGGAACGCCTGTGATAGCATCCTCTCCGCTTCGCTGGGGGAAGACGGTTGTAGAGGTGAGCCGCTCCTGGCGGTACTCGTTGGGGAGTCCCGGAGCTCTATTTCCTCGGCGCTCTCCTCCTCTTCTTCCGTGCAGAGTTCTCTCTCTGTAGGGTTGTCTTCCTCCCGGGGCTGGTCGGGGACTACTTCTTCGGTATTGGCGGGGGGTAAAGGCATGTCAGCTCCCTCCTGGTCCCCACCGTGAGCTTGGTCAGTTACATTAGAACCCACTAGGGCCTCTGTGGTCGGGGTAACCTGTTCGTTAAGGTCAGACATAATTTTACTTTCTACTTTTACCGTTTGTCGAAGGCTAGGTAGTTGACTGACAGCGTAATCCTCTAAGTACTGAGGTGGCTGTCGTCTGCGCTGCGGGCGTTCTACGTTAGGAGGACCGTTTCGTGGAGTGTTCATCATAGGCCATTTCAATATTAATAACACTATATTAATATTACACTAGTTACCCTCCGGCTCGAAGGACCAATTGTAACTGAGGGGTACAATTCCCTGACTGTATTGATAAGTATGGTATCATTAAACCACTACCGATTATGTACTTTAAATACTGGCCACACAGTACATGATATAGATATGATGAACACTTTCCCACCTGATGAAACGAAGTCCACACAAATGTATAAATCGAATATTTTATATAGCAAAGGGTATATACAACGTTCACTTAATGACATTTATGATTTGAATGCACTTGTAAGGCAAATGAGTATTCGTAGGTAAATCAACATTGAATGTCCAATCTCTGGTTACGCAGGGAGCAAGTATACAACCTGGTTCTTTAGGGAACTATAGCGATGGTACTTAAATGATTATAGCTGGATACACTAAGGGGGGGTCCCGCTGGTTGTAAGTCAGTAGGGGGGGGGGGGTTAGGAGAGCCGCTGGCGATATCCCATCTGGCCGACGATTTCTTGGGAGAATTCAGAGTGCTGAACACGGTGCCCACAGAACCTCGGTCCACAGATGAATACAGCTGGGCCCTCTTGTAGACGGTAGCTGCCGGTCCACAACGAAGAGACGTGAGGCGACCTCACTCGGGGTAGAGCGCCGTCTCACCTGGACTCCTCTCGGGGGGTAGTTCCAACACTCAGCAGTGTTGGCTGTTATCCATGGCATAATCAAAGCACCCAAAGCAAGTAGATAATCCAAGCCGTGTAGGGCTCGCCGTCGTCCGGGTAAAGTAATCCAATGTACAGGTCCACTCGTCCTGGCCCAGAACTCCTCGGATGAAAGCACCACACGTGGTCTGCCCAGCCTGGTTAAGACTCTAGATAACGTCAGGAACGATGGGGGTACTGCTCACTTTATAACTCTAACCGAACGATGCACCATACATAATAGACTATTATTAACTTAATAGAAATACGTCCCACTCGACGGTATAGTGCCAAACTATGACAATTCAACTATTAATCCACACGATGTCTCAATGCCTATTCTGAGGCCAAGTAGGCCATACTGCACCACACGTGGGTCGTGGGTGAGGCTTCACGTCTGTTACTAGGTTGGAGGGTAAAGGACTAATGGACTAAAAGAAAGTTCTACTTTACTTGCGCCATATATATATGCGCTGTGAACAAATAGTACCATTCGTATTTCGCCAGACGTATTCCTACGCGGAACCGGGCTTGTAACGACATGTTCGTCGGCACGATTGAACTTGAACCAAGGGGCTTGGCTGCTGGCGCCAGGTTCTTGTCCAATGGTAGAATGAAACTATTATGGGCTGTTAGTAGACTAAAGGGATATTCAGTGTATATGTACAAGGAATATACAAGGGATATCAAACGATATACAAATACTATTAAATATATATCCATAAATAAATATATATATTCGGTTTAATCTGATCCTTCACAACAGTATTGATGAAAAAATTATTTCTTTAAGCCATTTTAAAGGGAAAATTGTAATGAACCAAAGGAGAATATCAATTATTATGTGACTTTAGGTTACATACATTTTTATCTTTGACGGTGAATAACACCATGCTAAAATTGACCAGACATTAAAAACAGCCACTGATCTCGTTCAGTACCTTCTTGAGATCATGTGTACAGAAAATCTAAGGAAATGAATAAAGGGAAGATGATTAAACAGAAGGTTCTGTTGATACAGTACTGAAGTATCCCATCCGGACCAATGCAATTTGAAATATTATTATATAATATAGAATAGAAGGCTTATAAATTACCTTATTATAGCCAATTCGCACATTTATATATATATATATATATACTGTACATATATTATCTTTCAAATGGCTGAGTTCAATTTGGATTTAGTATCACCAGGCGTGCATAAGAACAGATAATGTAATCGACTGTACTTTTAAATTTTGACCAGGGTGCAACCGTTTTGAAACTAATTTCAGATCCAATTGTTACTGCACAATAGGGAAGAGAAACTAACTGCGTTTCAATATTTGTCAATAACGTTACTTTTTGTGGTATATTATCCCGAATAATAAGTGTTATTAAAAAAATGCATACAGAAATAGTTCACCTTGAACCCCATAGATCCTTTCAGGAAGTGTAGTTTTGAAAAATTCCAACGCAGATCCAGAGCTATGGATGTCCACAAATAAACTACAATTCCCATGATTCAAGGTTCACAAAATGGTCGCCTCTCGTGAAATAAACAGACCATTTCGAAAAGGAAAATCTATCTAATAACACTTTAACCTATACCTAAACTAACGTATTGATGATAATATACATTATAAATGCTGTTGTGACATTGATTTATGACATGATGTCATTTGCGGTCCGCCGACGGACCGGACGGGCGGAAGAGGTTAAAAGGCCAGCGTTCTAAAGTATAGGAATACGTGGCAGTGTTTGCAGGGCTAAAACTATATTATATATTATAGCTATGGATATAATACTATTGCCCATTT
The DNA here is from genome assembly GCF_963971535.1 of Notolepis coatsorum. Classification (NCBI taxonomy): domain Eukaryota; kingdom Metazoa; phylum Chordata; class Actinopteri; order Aulopiformes; family Paralepididae; genus Notolepis; species Notolepis coatsorum. The sequence goes on from NC_140173.1 coordinate 83,418,015, forward strand.
GACATCGAGTATCTATCGTTCAATATGTGAAAAAGAAAGAATTTTTTCATCCAAACATTCCCGTTTTATACCGTGGTGAATATAAGTATAGTTTTAGAGCGGTCTAGGGTAATTCCCAAAAGGCTGCGTAATAGCCATACCTATGCATGTATTCTACTAAAAGCATTGTCTTTTCTTGCCTGGACTAGCTACTATTCTCAAATCAAATCTAGATTATAGGTATTATGTTTCATCATGAATGCATGAAAGGGGGGGAGGGGGGCGTTTTATGCTTTGATCGTCACCAACGGAATACGTTACACAGTACATTACACACATACTGTACGATCCAATCGCAATGAAGGAATTCTTGGATCAACGCAAGATTGATACCATATAGCCCTTACCTTGACTAGGATGTACCCCAAAAAGAATATTCCAATTATCTGATCGCCATTCCAAGTATTGATGTCGATCATGTCACCAACATAATCCACCAAAGAACATGAATCGGGAGTGTTTGATTCGTATAAATCCATGCGTTATAACCGCTCGTCATGCCCAACAAGGAAAAGTCCGCCCGGACCTATATAATCGACGCACATCCCATTACACAGAGTTTCAAAGGATGTGCAATACCGGCCGCAACCTACCAGGCGGCGGTATTGGACTTTTGCGATCTCAGACCCATTCCCAATGATAACACCAGGCTCCCTGGATGGATAATGAATGGAAATATCGAATAAAAGAAATAACGACCAAAACCCGACTTATCTTGGGTTTGGCGTCCATTGAGTTAACACTTTAATCGCCGATGACGTGTTTAGACGTCATTCCTAGCCATGCTCATTCTGCCGAAGACGCCGTAACTCGTCTTTGATGCCAATATTTCATATTTCTCCTCCAGGGTCCTGAGATATACTGCTGATCTCCACTCAACTCTCTAGCGGTTCAAGAGCGCCATCTGGTGGCCGATCGGCAGATCGCCAACAGGAAGTGACTCGTCAAACAGGAAGTGCTCATCCATAAATCGTCCGGGCACTCGCGATCATTAGCAGGACTCTATCTCAACACACTGGATAATCAATCGCTCGCCCTAACTCAATAAACAACGTTATTTGGACGTATATAGTATTATACAACCTGGAAATGGTTCATCAGGATCAACATCCCATAATCGAAAACTGTCTACTCCACGCTGATCGTCCAACGGCGCGAGGAAGATACGGTGAGTTTCAACGTTATTTTCTAACGTCTTCTATACTAACTGATCTGATGATCATATGACCCACACTAGATGAATGGTATAACGTTGCCCACGGAATTATAAACGCCCCCTCGCCCATCCGGTCAACATCAGATGATACGTAGTAACTTCCAGTTGAAATTTTTTATCTCGTGCCGATTGCTATCAAACTGTATTTCATCATCAATATAATGCATTTGGAGCTATAAATCACGTTCTGGAGAAAGCTGCAGAAAACGATAAAAACATATTTTAGTATGAATATGTGAATGAAAAAGTATATCGTTGCTACACCCTGAACAATGGATATAGGACATTGAATGGGCCATAGTAATGTCAATTTAGCAATAGAATTTAAAAAGTTATAGCCCTGCAAAGAAGGGGAACTTCTCCATAGACAAATAGAGCCGGCTAGGGATGGTAAATTATGAATTTAACCATGGCGATCAAAGTGTTAAAGACAATTGAGGTTACCCTCATGTTCAATGTCGTCGAGGCTTTACAGACATTTCAATGCATACATTTCTACAATATAACAATAATAAATATTAATACTGTAACTATCTACTACTGTATATAGTACTTTTCACACATGGACCGCAGTCCAGAGTGCACCACAGTAATTTGTATAAAATGAACATAGGCATAAAATCAGCACACAAATTGACAGAATAAAAAAACATGCATAAATTGCAGACATAAGAATAGGTATAAAAGACAATAAAAGTAGTGCAATGTAAAAATGCAAATAATAAATAAGTACAATAGTACAAGGTCGCTCGAAGGCATCAGTCCCCCAAACACCCCACACACATCCCTACCACAACCCCATCTAAGACACACCATTCGATAGAGCATGCCATGACTGAAGGAAAACACAAACAGCCCACGCACCATGCACAGCGACGGGAATGCCACCCCTGTGGGCCGCAACCATCTCCCCCGGAGGGCTGGATGGATGGATGAAGGCTGGATGGATGGATGGATGGCTGTCACGATGGGGTTAGGTAGAATGCAATAATACAGAAAGGGAAAGAATGGAGGAGGCAGAGGCGAGGAGTGAAGCTTGGAGAAGGGTGTTTACTGTAGAATCCAGTGCAATACAGGGAAAATACAGAAACTAAAACAAACTTCACAATACAAAACAACAAACACTAAGACTTACTAGAGGGAGAACGGTGCGACACGACGTGGAGGAACAGGGGGTAACTGGAGGAATGTCGCCACACAGAAGGGAGGACAGACAGAACCCTATATACCCCAACTAATTAACAATTAAGAACACCTGGCCAACACAGAATCACAAACAACACCTAGACAATAAGCAAAGCACAACTAAACACAACTAAACACAAAAGCAACTCCTAACAACCCAAAACAGTGTATGACATCACACCAGGGAAGGGAAAGACAATGACAGTACACACCATGACACCACATTAATCAAACTATTAATTATAGTTAACACAGTAGTCAGGATGTCCAGTGTACTGGAGCGCACCGATTGTTTGTCACCACTAGAGGGTGGTAGGGCGCCAATGTCAGGCCGAGGGCCAATGTCAGATAGAGGGCATTGCCCAAAGTTAGGTGGAGGGTACTGCCCAGTGTTACCATCCTGCCCAGTCCAGCCAGGACCGGGCCTAGGATCCTGACAGATGGCTGGATGGATGGATGGATGGATGGATGGATGAAGGCTGTGATTGACTGGGCAGACCTTGTGGGCATGTTTATTTGTGATGCCACGCAAAAATAGCCCAAGGACATGACCCACATGTGCTCGGGAACACACTGGCTGATATATACATTACATTGCATTACATTACATTACAATGACATTTGCATTACATTACAATTACATTACATTACATTTACATTACAGTACACACATTGTTGAAGTCAGAGGTTCTATGTAGGATTGTTAGTAACTATATAACTGCATATATAACTGTTTCCACTAGAGGGCGCTCTAGGCGGAGCCACTCAAGAACACCACCAGGTGGCGAGTATAAATAGAGATGTCTCCTCCTACTCTACCTCTTTCCCCCCAGCCTCTCAGTGAGAGGAGAACTCTAGAACTGCTGCTCATACCATGTGAATAAATAAACCACGCCAGTTAAAGGCTAAAGATAGAAACCATGCCTCTTGACCACATTATTGTCGCCCTATAGCCGGATTCTGTCAACACACATAGCCGGTCCGTATCCGCTTCCATTCATTTGTGCTAAGCTAGGCTAGCTTGCAGCTGGATAACTCCCTACTGAGCGCACAGAGAGGAAATTGTCCTCTTGTCCGACTGTATTTGCTAAAGCCCACAACGGACAGCGAGACACGCAACATCCTGCAGATTACAGCCACTAGTGTCCTCCACTGCTCTCCAGGCTCCACTTCACTAGTGTCCTCCACTGCTCTCCAGGCTCCACTTCACTAGTGTCCTCCACTGCTCTCCAGGCTCCACTAGTGTCCTCCACTGCTCTCCAGGCTCCACTTCACTAGTGTCCTCCACTGCTCTCCAGGCTCCACTTCACTAGTGTCCTCCACTGCTCTCCAGGCTCCACTTCACTAGTGTCCTCCACTGCTCTCCAGGCTCCACTTCACTAGTGTCCTCCACTGCTCTCCAGGCTCCACTTCACTAGTGTCCTCCACTGCTCTCCAGGCTCCACTTCACTAGTGTCCTCCACTGCTCTCCAGGCTCCACTTCACTAGTGTCCTCCACTGCTCTCCAGGCTCCACTTCACTAGTGTCCTCCACTGCTCTCCAGGCTCCACTTCACTAGTGTCCTCCACTGCTCTCCAGGCTCCACTTCACTAGTGTCCTCCAATGCTCTCCAGGCTCCACTTCACTAGTGTCCTCCACTGCTCTCCAGGCTCCACTTCACTAGTGTCCTCCACTGCTCTCCAGGCTCCACTTCACTAGTGTCCTCCACTGCTCTCCAGGCTCCACTTCACTAGTGTCCTCCACTGCTCTCCAGGCTCCACTTCTGCTGAAGCAGTGTTGACGTGATGAGCGAAGTTGGCCCGGGGCGTAGCAGCTATCCCTCGCTCTGCCTCTAAACTGCTGGTGATCAGGACGTTGTGAAGGGCCACACGTGGTGCATGCACAACGATCTCAACTTTGTGAGGTGTGCAGTCAATACTACGGCCTAAAATCCTCCATATTTGTATGCAAGTTTTGCCCCTGTATGATCATTTTGCCCTCCATACACAAAATTATAACATTTCCAAATACTGGCCAGCAAACGTAACACACAAGGGAGATATCTAAAACACAAAAACAAAAAAAATCTGAGCCAGGATATAGTATTATATCATGGCCTGCATGACATCATCGCGGTCCTCCATACATCCGGCCAGTTCCGTAGAGCTCTCCACACCTGCGTCCTTCCTCAGTACGTCCACGTATGTTGGCGTGGGACGTCCTCTTGGTCGGCGCCCGTGTGTTGGCTCCCAGAGCACTAGCTTGCTAGCTGGAAGTTCCTGGTGTCTGTGGCAGTGACCTGCAACTTTCCTCCTCCTTGATGCCACCTTGTCACTCAGCCTAGGTAGCCTCCCGTACAGATGCTTGTTGGTTACGTGCTCGTTCTGGTCGATGTTCAGACAATTGTGCACAACCCTGAAGATACTGTACACACAAAGGAAACGCAACACAACATTGACAGGGGTGCAGGAGGCTGGCATGCAGTGGAAAGGCTGCGTCTCCCACAATGGCATATGGAGCGCTCACACAGAAGCCAGGCAGTGCTATGGACTCTGGAAGTCCTAACCTCCCTCGGAGCAGACCGGTGCAGAACGTGCCGTGCGGGAACACAGACCTGTGTGCGATCCCCACATGGACCACGGTGAAGCGGTACCCAGGGCCGCGGGACGTCAGTCAGAGTTGGGGGTGCGGTCAGAGTCGGAGATAAATAATATAATAACGTCATATTAAATGCATGCGCGAAGCGCATCATTCGTGATTTTCCATTCATTTGAAAGGACAATATCAGTCCCCCGTTCCGAGGTAGAAGGTGGACGGGTCGGTTGAGGAGCTGAGGCGCGCGCCTCTCTCACCTTCCCGTCGACCAAGAGTGAAGGGCCGCCTGGGAGAAATGCGAGGCCCTGTGCGAGATTTAAACGCGAGCCCCCCCCCCCCCCCCCCCCCCCCCCCAAAAGGTAAAAAAATATATATATATATATAATTTTTTATTTTTTTTCATACAGTCAACATATTCTTAAATAATAGCGCTGCCCGAGGCTGGGCATGATACAGTCAACATATAGCAAGAGAGAGAGCGAGAGAGAGCTCCCGTTCTACAGTCAATATACAGTGTACAGAGAGAGAGAGAGAGAGAGAGAGAGAGAGACACATTGGAAATAAATTGAAATGCTATTTGGCCCTAAACAGAGAGTACACAGAGAGTATACCTGAGCACTGTGACTGAAGATCCTTGACTAGGTACAGACTCAGCGAGCACAGCCTAGCCATCGAGAAAGGCCGCCATAGGCAGACTGTGTGTGTTAGAAAGAGAGAGAGAGAGAGCATGTGTGTTTGTGTGTTAGAAAGAGAGAGAGAGAGCATGTGTGTTTGTCGTGTGTGTGTGTTAGAGAGAGAGCATGTATGAGAGAGATAAGCAAAGATGAGCCCCTAAAAGGATATTCAACTTTTAATGGAAGAACAAAACAGAAGGAAAAGATAACTTCACAAAGGCAACATGAATATACAGATCCAAAAGGACAAAGATCAACACTTAAATCCAAAGAGAAGAGGGTCTATACCAGAGAAAACAGCTAAACAGCATTCAGCTAAATAGGCTAGCCAGGTACTGACACCGGGCCACACACAGCTTTGGCCAACGGCCCAACGCTACCCAAGCTACACAAACGACCAAGACAATTCACACACAGCACATGTCGTATCTCCAAATGTTGTGAAGTAACATATGTTTTGCCTGGAAAAAAACATTGTTATTAACAAAACATTTGGGAGGGTAATGTCATGAAATTTGAAATTTATTTGAAGGATAAACCCCTTGAGATATGCTATCTCGTTTTCGAGGGGGTCCTTTGACATCTTACCTGCACGAGGAACGCAGGGCGAAAGGCCGCAACACAGGTCTCCACGTTGACGCTGACCTCTCGCTGGCGGGACAAAAAGAAGCTATGGCCGGAGCCTTGTCATGGTGCAGGCCCGACTACATCTTCTGTCAAAGATTATGTCGTAGTCAGAGTGCCAGGGCCTGCTATTCTCACGGCTAATGTCAATGGTCGTAGCACAAGCTAACAGCTAACTCTAGGCTAACTGATAGCATCAAACTAACGTTCCCAGCCGAGCGCAGCCGGCAGCTAACGTCGTAGCTAAACAGCTAACTGGCTAACAGTTAGCTCAACCCAGCTATCGCTAACCATTAGCTAACGCAGAAGCAAGCTATGCGGCTACCACTGAAAAACTGTACAACATGAGAAAAGCAATACAGGTGCTGACACCAGGCCACAAACCGTTAGCTACTAGTACTACAACAGCTAGTCGGCCAGTTTGGCTCCAGAGAGAGAGAGAGAGAGAGAGATATCCACGGCGGGAATAGAATAGAGTGCATTAAAAACTCACCAAACGTCCAAGAGGATGGAGACAACCGCGTGGAGTTGACGAAGTTCATCTGCCGAACGACCATCTTCTTCATCTTGGCATAACAATGCTGCACGCGCTGTCTCTAGGTTAGCTAACGCTAGTTAGCCTTTAGCTAAGCTAGCTACTAGCCGACATCATCATGGCTATATCCCGACTGAACCACACTTAATATTATAACGTAGCTAATGGCTAGCCTGACTGAACTGTCTAACATTCAAGCAACAACTTTCATCTTCAATCCATCTGCCGAACGATGTCCTCTTCATCTTGGCTGGCATAACCTAGGCTCCAATGCTGCACGCGCGAAATAGTCAGACGCTAGTGATGGGTCGGTCATGAGCGACTCGCTCATAAGAGCCGATTCATTGCCGTGAGCGTGAGTCGAATCGCTCACGTCTGGCAATGAGTCGGTTCACCCCCCCCCCCCCCCCCCCCCCCACACAGACACACACAATGAACTCAACAGACGCTACCTTACCTGGCTGTAACCCCTCCCCTCATTGAAACCAATTCTGCTGCCTGCAGAGCCTCAGTGCCAGGAACGTGTCTAATGTGAAATATATAAGCATATAAGCAAAACTAGATTTTAGGTCTGTGATGAAAAAGGGCCTCGCGGGAAGGGGGCCTCGAAAAAGAAAAAAAGAAAAAAAAAGAAATTAAAAAAATAATAAATAAATAAAAAAAAAAAAATTGTGCGAGGCCCCCTTCCCGCGAGGCCCTGTGCGACCGCACTGCTCGCACACCCCCTGAGGCGGCCCCTGCCTGTAGTCCCCAGGGCTCTGTCCCGACCGGTGTCCGGATCCCCCCCGAAAGGATGGGTGAGCCGGGGCCGGGGAAGACCGGGCGAGCCCGACTTAACGAGAACCATAAAACCTGAGCGCGGGGTGGCTCCGGCCCCTCGAGCGCCGCCGCGGTTCCCAACTCCCCTCTCCCTCACGTAGTAGGCGTCGCCGATGTGTGTGTGACTGTCTGTGCGCTGCAATTGTGCGTCAGACTCAGATCAGATACACAGAAAATATCATTAATAGTGGATTTCAACTATTTAAAAAACAACCATGTTTTAGACTGCTTACACTAAAATGCTAACTTAAATTTTTTTTATTTTTTATATATTTTTAGTAAATCTTTTGACGCTGCGTGCAGTTACAACTCCCCGCCAGCAGGGGTGCTGGAGCACCCGCAGCACCTGTAGTTCCTGCGTCCCTGGCGGTACCGGGACATCACAGACAGCCACGAGAACAATGGAATGTGATTGAAATACTCACTGCCTGCTCCACCCGGTGCCTTGATGAGCGCATGCTATAGGTCTACTGAAATCTATCTTTCCCCACTATAGCCTGCCCTTCCAGAGTCGGCGAGGGACAATAGTAACACAATTAAGAGTTGTGCCATTTGTTCATTTTTCATGTTTGGTAGTTCATAGCTCACATCGACCTTGGCTTGCTGGAGGTATTGGGCGGGAACGATCTAATAACACATGTGAGATTCCTCAATTATAGAATAGTAGAACTAAGAACGAGGCCCCCTGCAGGCCGAGTAGGATGCAGCGACTACAAAACACTAATAGGATGGTGGGAGTTGGGCAATGTGCTCCATATTCAGAATCAAATCAAATCAAATCAAATGGATTTTATAAGGCCCGACAACACACGTTAATGTCACCATTATTCAGCTATAGTAGTATATGATATCATCACCCTGTGAGAGATCACCAATACGAAATCGCTCACATTTTCCCTCTCTCTCTCTCTCTCTCTCTCTCTCTCTCTCTCTCTCTCTCTCTCTCTCTCTCTCTCTCTCTCTCTCTCTCTCTCTCTCTCTCTCTCGGAGTGCATTCAAGTGAGATTGGACTGCTACTTCTGTCCCTCGGAGCAAAAAAAAGAACCATAACAAAATACAGTCTATAAATGGTAAATGGTGCATTTATATAACGCTTTATCCAAATCGCTTTACAATTTTGTTCCTCACATTCACCCGTTCACTCACACATTCACACACAACAGCGGAGGCGACCGTGCCAGGACACATCGACACGCTGCCGGGAGGAGACGGAATCAAACCGGGAACCATCCGATTATCAGACGACCGCTCTACCTCCTGAGCCACTGTCACCACTGTAATATTTTATGTTATTATATTATGTAGTCAGTATATGGCTATTGTGGTAATTATAAGTGGCATATGAGTGAAGCTTATTCAACCATCAAGCCTAATCAAATGTACCAGGTCTGTATGCTTTTATGGCATTTTATTATAAATGCTCTAGTGTTTTATCCCAGGTGTAGCAGGGTGGATTATCCCTGCTTCGTGGGAACGGGTGTGCACAGTCACTGGGTAGCAAGACACAGTAGATCTCTGGCTAGCTGCTCCTCCGTCTTTGGGTCTGGAGCGTCCACTGGAGGCTGGCAGCGGGAGTGGATGGGGCCCGGGATTCACCAACCTGGTCCGGTACTCTGGTCTTCCTCTCCCTTCCAGGGCGGTCAGCAGTACTCCCCAACACGCTCTCACTTTCCCCAATTACTCCTCTAACCCTCCCACACCTAGTGACTGAATTGTAAATAAATAACTTGGTTCCCCCCGCAAACAGTACCCTCCCTCGTTGACACTAGAAACCTTACAGTAGGAAAGGGAAGGTTGAATAGGAAGGGGTTAATTGCAGTAACGTTACCCACACCAAAATGGTTAAGACTGGGCACAAGAAGAGACACGCACACAGAACCCCAGTCAATGTTTTATATTAATTAATACGGTGCAGGTACAACGATTTAGTCAGGATAGTCAATTAGAATAAATCCCTACTATTACTCCGACTGTAACTCAACACCTTATAACCACCTATATTGTACACCCCCCTCTGGGTTCCTATCAGGAATAATGTGGTTCAAATGTGTTTGACTCATCACCCACGTCTGGGTCAGTTCCATGTACATTACCTCTCTAATGCATACTTATGGAGTCACAGGTCTAGAACCCCCCCAAAGGGAAAGGATTAATTGAATGGGAAATTATTATACAAGAATCACACGTTATCACACTCAAAGGAAATAAAAAATGTGGGCCCACAATACCAAACAAAAGTCCTATACTAATGCCGGCATATATTGTTGATGGGGTACCCTATGAACTGTAGTTAGCAACGTTAGCTTCGCCCGCAGGCCGCATCACACTGTGTACTGTGCAATAAGATCCTGGGCACCGAAGCCCTAATGTACTCAACCAAGATGGCGACCTCGCCGCGCCACCACCGTCCGGATAGCAAGATGGCGTCGAACGCTCTCGGCACGGGCGCTAGCAAGCGGGGCTGGAGCAGAGGGGCAGTAGTGGGCTGAGAGCACGTGCTGGGTGATGGCGACCTCTGCTGGTCGGGACGAACTCCCGTGTTGACTGAGGACAGCCGGTGAAGAGCCGACGTTGACGCCGGTGAAGACTGGTTGTAGACAGCCGGTGCTGGGTCGACGCGCATCCATAACCTTGCCCTCACTGACACTGAAGCTACACTCTGGGTCCCAAACAGCCCTCCTGCTAGCCGTGATATATAATAACGCAGGGTGTCTCTAAACACCGGTCCTCTTCACGCCACGCTGGCGGGGCACCTCACTAGAGGGAATATCTTTAACTTAAGCCACACTTGGCTATACCGCCTTTCTTCTAGGATAACTCGTTGTATACCACTAGGGTTATTCAGTGGGGAAGACATGCAATGCTCCACTACGATTACTTCTCTAAAATAACCCGTCACATACTCAAGTTCAGTTCGTCCGCCCGTGTGCTCC